>NC_056740.1:108352617-108387617 GCF_019279795.1 Protopterus annectens | reverse complement strand
CATTTTGCTTCATTGCCTACTGGAAAAATGTTCAAACAATAAATTTAAAATGCAATTATGTGTGGAAGTAGACTGTTGTCATGAAAATGTTCTGAATAGGGCAGTTTTGTCATTATTGGTGCATGCATTTTGCTTCATTGCCTACTGGAAAAATGTTCAAACAATAAATTTAAAATGCAGTTGTGTGTGGAAGTAGACCTTTATGATGGAAATGTTCTGAATAGGGCAGTTTAGCTATAGGCACTGAAACCACAGGCTGAGGGGGAGGAGGACAAATGCAAACGTCGTACACTAATTTAAACACAAAAGTGCGCGGAAAGCACTTCTTGCTGATAAGGCTCCCAAGTGTTAGCTCTGTGGATAACTGCTTACTTCTAAGGCTCCAGTTCTGGAGTAAGTCAGTGATATTCCATTCTGTTATGCTTATGCAGTAAGTGATGGCTGTTTATTTTATGCAGTAGCTCCAAAGTGATAGTGATGGCTGTTTAGTGCTAGCTCCATTTATTTTATGCAATAGCTCTGAAGTGATATTTCTGGCTCTGTTTATTTTATGCAGTAGCTCTGAAGTGATAGTGATGGCCGTTTAGTGTTAGCTCCATTTATTTTATGCAGTAGCTAGATAGCTTACTTTACCATTGGCCTAAATATTTCTTTATCCCACTATGTTCTGTAAAGTGGCTGGAATGTCCCTCAATACCTTAATCAAACCAGTCACAAAATGGTACACCGATTGTTACAGATTTGATTGTAGTAATGTTACTGTAAGCATTGCATTTTTAATTCTGTATTTCAAATATACAGAATAGAAAACATAGGAAGTAACAGTACATGAGTTTACTGTACAAGGAATTACTGGCTGTTCCCATGGTGGTGGTGTGAGAGCAGTGTGAAAGTTGATGAAATATTTGAGGCATTGCTTAGAATGATATTTACAAATTGTCATCAAGGTTTCAAAACATTTACAGTCAGTTATTTTGGCATTAGAATGGGCTCTGACGTTGGGTATCACTTGAGATTGCATCGTATTCCAAGATGTTGATGACTGTTTCTAGAGGTCATTTTCACATAATTACAAGTGTAATGCTTTGACCAAGGACGTATTCAAGTTGTTTAATGTCTGGAATAATTTATGTGCTAGAGTTTGTAAGTACAATGCTAATGGATTTATATCAAAAAGGGCCGTAGCTCCAAAGTGATAATGATGGCCATTTAGTGCTAGTTCCATTTATTTTATGCAGTAGCTCCAAAGCAACATTTCTCATGTGTAGCTCCCAAGTGATATTTTGCATGTGTATGTGTAATTGGGCTCAAACCCTGTACCTTAGGTACAGGGTCCTGCATTTTCTACCCACACCACCACATGTGATTCAGGAAGTTTGGTGAATACTTTTGGTCTGTTCCTCTTAAGATTTGTGGCTTTCTGGCAACTCAAAATGAAAGCCCTTTAAGTTTCAGTCTTACCATCTTTTTATTTGGAAACACACAGTAACACAAAACACTATTTTAGCAGCTTTCTAAGATTATACAAGCAATATTTAAAATGTGTCCCTGGTTTTAGCCCTTTGCCCCCCCCAAATAAATTTTGGCTTTTTCCAGATTTCTTCTGCTGTGAAATTGAGAGATTGAGTTGTGTCAAGTGGATGGTGCAGTGGTAGTACTATTGCCTCACATTAAGAGGTTATGTGGTTTGATTATTGACTGGGGTGGAATCTGTATGTCCTCCCTGTATTTGGGTGGGTTTCCTCCCATGTTGCAAACACATGCATCTGGAGCATTTGTCCCTGGGCCTCTGCTGAAAATTGGCTTTCTTCAAGTCTGACTTTCCTGGTAAAAAAATGTTAAATAAATAAACATTTTTACAAGGAGCTGAGAGCTTCAGGGGAAGAGATGTTTAGCGCTGCATATTTCAAGACTGTTTGCATTGTTAGCACAACAGATAGTAGCTTAATTTTGATTCAGAAGGCTTTGGGTTCTACTCCCACAGTATGCAGATCACTGTTACTGTACTATGTTGTATTTTAAAGGGAGTGGATGCTACAGTCTTATGAATGTTCTCCTTTGGAGGAGTTACCTAGTAATATGAACCTGTTATCAGTTTGCCATCCATTCCCTTTTGCAATATTATTAGCATATCATTTTTTAATATAACATAGGAAATTTATTCTTCAAGGGCAACAGCCAATTTATTTTTAAATGAAACAATGAAATATAGAGTTGTTTCCTAGTAGCAACTTCTTCATTAGTTAGAGATCCCTTAAATGTGGAATTATTTAGATGACTTACTTCTGCAGACATTTTGCATATTTACTGATATTGGTGGATTATGAGAAGTTTGAGTGGCTTTTTATGGTTGACATTTTCTAAAATGGGTAGTTTTATTTTGTCATTATTGGTTCATACAGTTTGTTTCATTGCTTACTGGAAGACTGTCCAAAACTACAAATTTAAAACACATTCTAACAGCTGGTGCTGTATTATACAAGGAATGCATTTTAATACAATCAGGAAGGTGAATCAAGGAATGCATACATGTATGCATGGCCCTAAAAATGTGTTTGAAAACAGCCCAGAGGAAAGTGTGAAAGGCTCAAAATCAATGGCATATTTTAAGCTTTACTCTTGTTACCAAAGCAATGGATGAAGGCAAAACAGTTCACACCACATTACCTTGACCTGGCCAAGCCTTTTGACACAATCCCCTACTCAGGTGTAGTACAAAGGATGAATAATGTAGGAGCAAACACTTACATCATCAGCTGCATTGCCACCTTGGCTCACAGGATACAGGAGATCAAAACAGGGGAAGAGACCAGTCACTAATGGAGTCCCCCAGGGTTCGGAGCTGAGACTTTTTCTGTTTGGCATATACCTCTCAAAAGTAAAAGAAAATACCAAAGAGCTTTGGCCAACTAAGTTTGAGATGACTACAAGATAGAAGTTATTGAATCCCCAAATGACTTAACCATCATGCAGGAAGGTTTGTCTCAAATAATAACTGGTGTCAAAATCATGACAATGCCCTCTGAGAACTGATCCAATTTTTTGGCATTTGGGAACTTGTGTGTACAGTGACCTAACTTTTGACCAACATGTGCCCAGAGTCATAAGAAAGCCTTTCTATATTGCACAACTTATAAACAAATTGATTGTGACTAGATTTAGAGATGTTGTTGTCCCCCTTTACAAAGCTCTCATTATGTCAATCATTTTGTATAATGCCCTCTTTGGCATGTATCTGTCCAGCCCCATGCAAGAATTGGAATACCTTCAGAGATACCTTACTAAAAGGATACAATTCCTAAACAATAGGTCTTGCATGGACCACCTCAAAGATTTATTACTATACTCAGTATCCTACAGAGTGCTTAGACATGAGATGTCTGGCATACCAGGCATCTTCCGACATAATACAGATGGACCTACTGAACATCAGCAAGTCAAACGGCATCAGAAATACTCAGTCCAGGTATCTAAACTGAATGTTGTGGAGAGATGGATATATATTACAGAGGCTACCACTGTTCCGGAACAGACTATCCATAAAAATAAAGCAAAGCTCATCCATCCATATTCAAATGCAACTTGGATCTAAGGATGGGTAATAGAAAATGTGCTCCAGGATTTCCCCTCATGCCACTAATGGATAGAGGCAGTTCCTAAATGCTGCATCCCTTACATGGGTCTCCTCAAATTATCTATGGTATGATCTCAGTTATTCACACTAGGGCTAATATATAATTATCAGCCATGGGGATAGCTAAGACCAATCAGAAAATGTTAATTCAAGCACCAAAAGGGAATTGCCTAAGCTTAAAATGTCCTCCAAGTGAGCCTATGTTGTGGTAGCAAATAGTTATAAAAAATTACCCTTTTTAGTTCACTAAGTGCCCCTGTCACCCACTGCCCCCCAGTCTTTAACAGCTTCCGGCACCTATGGTATTAATTATTTAGCCAGTCAATATAGTTATTCATTATGTGCCGATGTATATATATTTTTTTTCTTTTTGTACTGTGAATTTGCAGAGGAAATAGCAGCAAATCATGAGGCACACCAGCAGAGATTATCTCACCTCAAGAGGGGCATTGGGTAAGTAAGTGTGCCTCAAGTCAAGCTAGATAACTATTTTCAGTCCCTCAGTCACTAGCATCTTGAGCAGGCATGCCTCAGCCTTGATATCAACCATGCATACCTTCTGCAATAATTCTTGTTGCTCGCATAAGTCCAGCTTAACTGTATGTGGGTTCAATACCTAGAAGTAGCAATTAGTAGTTTACAGGATGGTATTTCTAAAATATTGACAGTAATAATATGTCAGGAGCAATTCATATAACTGTGGTAATTACCTTTGAATACATATCTCCTATTCATCATAAGGAAATAAAGCTGATGTTTCTTATGTCCTAGCAGTGAGATTTGTATATTTTATGACATATTAATACCATCATATCATATACGAATGTGGCAAAGGTCTACAATAGTAAATTATCATGATTGTCTATGTATTACCAAAAACAGTGTATTGAAAAAATAAATTACTGTGACATGCCATGGATATAATTATTTTTTTCTTGTCTCCCCCCACCCTATCTGTCTTTTTTGTGTGTGGGGGCTTATAATTTATTAACATTCTGCTGTTTGCATACCTTGCTGCCAAAAGCCAATGAGCAACAGTGTAGAGAGGTAGACTGATCACTGAGGCTCATCCAGCCATACCAGCACAGATGGCTGCACAATCACCGAGCACTTCAGGATCGCAACTTGTCAGTGTTGCCTTCACAGCCTCTGCCCTACCTGTTCCAACTGCATGAGGTAGCTCTGCCTGGCTGCTGGTGCAGTGATACCCTGTGGGAGCAGTAACAGTAGAGGTGGCAATTGTGTCACCTGACATGAGCTGACAAGGCTGGTGGAGAATACTATGGAAAGGGGCCTCAGTGCATGCATTGACAAGGTTGAATGGTCCTGTGTTGGATTGCAAAACTAATGGCACATGTGATTCTGACCCAAGCAGCTGATACAGGAGACAGTGATGACAGTTCTGAGGATGAGGACTAGATCTCACTGTTCTCAAACTGGATGTGGGTGCACCTCCAATGTCCCCTGTCTATCCACAATCATGGTTTCCCCCAACCTTTTTTCTCCAACAACATTCCAGTTTGTCTTGTATGCCCTGTATATCTGGGCATACTTCCTAACCTGCCCTACCAACCTGACCATCTCATTCCTAAACACCTTCCTCAACATTCGTCTCTTCCACTGCCCAAAAAATGGGCACCTGCCCACAAAAAAACTAAGCCCCATACATAGCTCTCCACTTCACCAGTGTGTAATCTTGACACACTTGATTCAGTCCAATTGGCCATACAACATTATTCTGTTGTTGTCACCCATCACTGGTGTGGTGACTATCCAAATTCATGTGTGTGTACAATTGTACATGTATGTTGTATAGAAGTGGATAGCTATGGTGTTCTCCCACCATCCTCCTGCATATTCCTGTAGTCTTTCTCCTGTGTTCTATCCTCTGCTTGCAAACCCCATTTCACCACAATCATCTTCACCCCTTTTTCACACATTTAATCTGGTCAAAACATAGATTCACACACAACATATGTGGCCAGAAAAGGCTTTACTTTATGTCTTCAGTATTTGCACAGAAGTTGGCATAGTGCAACAGTGCTGAGTGATGGGGAGCACTGTTTAACTTCTATTGTGAAAGCTGAAGATTCTAGTTTCAGCCACAGTGGTTGAGTTACTTTTGTGAAGATGTGCTTAAATCTGCTGCTCTATGGGGATACTGAGTAAAGGCAGACTGAAGGCAGTACTGTGAAACAATTAATGGAACAGTTCTTAGGCTGCTGGCTGTAATGAACTAAGAGTTCTTATGTAGTGTGTTGACATAATTACCCTGTTTGTAGACTGATGTTTTTGCATCATACCGTGGATTTGATTACAGCTGTAGGTCAAATTGTTGTTTCATGACATTTCATTTTCCTGCCATATAGTTAACTGAAAACACCTGTATTTCTCTCCATTTACAACATTTGAATAGCATACCATATGAATAGTGAAGCAAGACATCATTTGCAAAAGTATTGCAGTCCCAACATGGAGATTTATTAAGCCAACATGATCCTTCTTATATCTTCATATTTATTGCACTCTCCTATCCCTTAATTCTCCCTTAGCAATCACTTTATTGTACAGAGTATAACAAATGAATAATGATTTAATAAGTAAGAGTAACACACCATACAGATAATCCTACATGTTCCACAAAACATATGGTTGCTATTCCTTTCTGCATCTGTATCTCTCACTCTCTCTCTCTCTGTTCACCTCTTCTGCTTCAATAAGTTGTCACTGTCCTTCCATTTTGTTATTTAAATAGTGCAAAATAATTTCTTTGTGGTCTGATGAGTTCAAGTATTGCTAGATTTTTGACTACTTTCAATGGTTCTAATCCAGCCATTAGCTAGGTGTTACTGATTGTTTTGGTGCACTATTTTTGTGCACCTGTTGGATACATAATGTTATAAGCCACCATAACCCAGCTTCTGTCATAAGCTACTTTGTCCCTGCCTCCATCTCATCCTGTCAATATATCTTCTCCCTTTTGTGTTGTTATTCTTTCACCTCTGCATTTCTGCAGTGTATGACACTGGGCAACCGATGCAACTATGGTTAAATGGAAGTACACGGCTTATGGCAATATCTTGTGAGTTTTTGCATTCGGCCACATTACTCTGTTGTTCTTCACTCCACTATGCTTAACTATCTTTATTTACGTTAATATACTTTTCAACAAGTTGAAGAGTTGAACGTGCAGATTACAGTGATCAATAGGATAATAAAGATGAATGCAAATATTCTCATTTTCTCGAATCTGCTGTCACATATGACTTCCTACGTGGTGCACTTAGTAAATAGTCAGGTAATAATTTTTTTTCTTGAGATGCTCTAAAGGATCGAATCTAGATGGATACAAAAATGTTTTAGAATACTTTTTGTGACTCCTGTGGCTGTAAATGTTAGTTACATCTTTCCTAAATGCACCATTATTCCCTCTGCCATATTAATGTGCCTGCTCCCTATTGTGAAGCCTGTCTTGTACCGCTCTAGCCTGAATACCTATGCTGATAAAGCAAACTTTAACGCAACACACATATGTGCAGAAATGAAACATGCATTAATGTGTTATTATGCTTGTTCTGTGTATTCCTGTCACCAACTGTCCAAATCTTCTCACCAATTCTGTGCCATCCTATAAACCTCTTTGATTCAAAACTGTTTCCATAAGCCATGTTTCCACCAGCAATATCATGCTTGTTCACTTGTGTTTCATAATACACCAGTAGCATACATATAAGGATTGAAAAAGCAATTGTCATGACAAATGTGCAAATCATGACACCTGAAGCAAGACCATAACTCAGATTGTTTCTATATTGCATCAGATCCACACACGGTTGCATCTGTGTAATGCATCTTTGCATGAAAGTCAGCACAGAGCACCATAGTCTACTGCAAGTTCCCATTCTAAGTTTGACACCTTATGATATGAATATGCATGGGCTACTACTTCATCATCAGCAGCACTGCTCTTCTGGATGCAAGTAAAATAAATAAACACAACAAATAATTCTTTGTTTAGGTTGCACAGCATTTGTACAATTGTATTGCATTTTGGCAACAAGTTATCTTGATTTCAGAGTGATGTTGACTCAATTAATTCAGTTGGTTAATATATGTCTACTCTCCAATGGTTGCACTTGCAACTGTGTTACATTCTTGGTTAACCTATCAACATATAATCCATCAATGTTAGTCTGCCAGTACACATTGTGCAAGCATGAGACAAGACAAGTGTTCAATCATCTGGGAATTAAGTGTCAGGAAAGCTCAACTGATAAATCACTGGTTTGCAACTGTAAATTTCTTTGGCTTCTCAAACTGTGAAACAGGTACGTCCTTCACAGTAACACAGTGTTGATGAGGAACAGTATCTAAATCTTAGAACAGAAGTATGCAATCACATGGGGCAATCACAGTGCGGTTATGTTGTCCTGTGCACACACATGCATTTGTCCCAAACCTGTGATGCTCAATATCATGAGTTGCAAACAGTAGATTTTCAACAGGTACAAATGTGTTTTTTTACATTATTAAATTCAGACTTGTCCTGTGGCACTTGCAACTAATACTATGCTTTCTAGATTGTGTAACTAGATAGGTAGGAGGTTTGATGCTCACCATGGGAAAGTTTTGTGTGTGTATAAAACACTTTGTGCTGTGTCCACTTCCCATGAGGGGAATTCAGTTAATTTTATGCACAGCTCTTTTATTCCATTTTTAACAGAAAAATCCACTTTGCAACACACTAATGAGTTCATCCTGACAAACGTGCACTCTCAGTCCTTAAGACCAGACTTCTCCTGTGGCACTTGCAACTAATACTGTGCTGTACAGATTAAATAGGTAGGAGATTCAAAGCTCAATGTGAGATATCATGTATAGAGTCAGATGGCATGTCCTCCAAATCAGCTGTATTCAATCAACTTCTACTCTGGAAATTTTTTTAAATGCTAGTTGACTACACTGTCTCCTGATCCTACCTTTCTCAGCAACATCTTGTCTGTAGCACACTGATGAGGTCCTTCTTTCTAAAGTGTACTCTCACACTTTAAAAGACAGACTTCTCCTTTGACACTTGTGATTTTTACACTGTTGTATAGAATGTGGAACTGGATAGAAGGTTCAAATACCAGAGTTATTAACTTCTACAACTGTGTGTGTGTGTGACAATAAATTAATTTGTAATTGGTTTACACACACTTTGCAGTAGCAACGTTTACAACCCCATATAACTGTAAACGTCATTTTACTACACATATCTTCTTGGCAATGCACTGCTGATGTTAACCCTTAATAGATGGTGTGTGTCACTTGTACTCAGAATGATCCTGTTGTGGCAGCTGCTTATAATGTGCTATATTGATTATGTAACTAGATAGGTAGGTGGTTTGAGTCCATCTTCACATAAATAGTGTGGGTATGATGACTGTCACATACAACCACCTTTATGTACATTTCCACTTATGAGATGTATTTACAGTGACACTGTGTTAAACTAGCAAATTCTAGAATCCCTAGAGAAAATAACTTTTTGCCAACACAACTATTACATAATGCTTCCATAACTGCAATATCTCACAATTGTAGTGCAATTTCTCCTGTGGTGCTTGATTTTGATACTGTGCTTTGTACAGTGTGTTCCTACATAGGTAGGAGGTTTGAGTCCAGCTATAAGTGTCTCTTTCACTCTCATACTGTGTAGACTACACTTCACATACATATACAGTGTGTAGTTGTACGGCATTATTATGCCCTTTGACCACTTTTTAGCATAAAAAACAGCTAATAAACAATTGCGATGTCATCCTTTCAACTGGGTATTATCACAGTTGTACTGCAACATGTCATGTGATGCATGTGATTCAGGCACTACTCTGTAGCTTGTGATCTTAGTTAGCTAGTTCAAATTCAGCCATTACCACTCAGGTTATATTGTATCAGTCTTATTATGACTGTACATGTCACTAACTCTGTTGTGAAAGACATCTGCTTTGTACACTTATAGGTGCTGATACTATTTACAAAAACAATGATGATTAATAATATAGCAATGCTTTTATTCAGAGTAATGATGTCATGTGATTACATTTTCCTTACATAACATTTGTAGTAAGCATTCTCCCCTGGCACACAGTCATGACACAATATTCTGTATGTTGTTGCCTTAGTACAGCAATCATAGGCACATATCCCTTGCAATAATAACATGATGTAATGCCTTGAAATACCAACATATCTGACAACTGTAGTGGAACCTCTACCATGGTGCTTTCATTCTGTACAATATCATGTATTTTCTGTAATCAGGTTCTCAAGTGTTCAACACCCACATTCAGTAACTGTTAGCATTGCGTGGCCTTATACTGTAATGCATGAATGGCATCCATCATGGTTAAAATGTGTACATTTACAGTGGGAGAGGCCTGCCCCATCCCTTTTATCTCAAAGTGATTGTTTGTGACACATACATATGTTGTCATAAACTTCCACTATCACGTCTGTGGTTCATCTCCTGTTATTAGTATGTAGACTAATATAGCTTGCTGTTCAATTCCTGAAAAGGGCAACAGTATATTAGTATACTGAACTGATACATAAACCATTGTATGTAGTCATGTGCATCCATTTTTATGTTGGACAATGATATATAATCACAAGTCGTGATTGCATGACAGTGAAATAGTTATTCGGGACATGTCAGGCTGTGAGTGATCATGTGGCATGTGCACTGAGTACTTGCTTATATAGCCTACTTACACAGATAGACTGCTATTCAATTCTGGGACAGTGTGTGTACTACATGATAGAAACAGCTTCCTTGGGAAAGAAGCATTGATATTGTATTGCTCACTGTTGTGTGGACAGTAACATGGTTAACTCCTTTTCAGCATTATGACTAAATGAGATTCTGCAGATTATATCTGTAACTCCTTTCTTACAACACACATTGATTTCAGTTATTTGTGACAGCCTCCGCTGTTATCTGCTATGGCACATGCAGTCAATACAGAGGTCTATAGACATCCTAGTATCATAGTCAAGGTTTTGAATCTGGCAACATCTGTCTGTCAGATACCAGTGGCTTAAATGTGGAAAATAGTTAGGTACAGTCAAAGGGCCACCTATTTCAGGATATTGTCCTACAACATAGGGCAGCCATAACCCTTATGATAAGAAAGCGGTCTACTGCCTTCAAGTGTGTTCTTCATGACACAATCAGTATATATATTTCTGTGGTGCCCATAACTGGTATGCATCTCTATGACATCTGTCCTGGCATATGTTTGAAAATGACATGATGGAAGTGATTATTATGTCATTCGTTGCTCACAGACATTATCTATTTCTGGAATAATTATGTTCTGTATTGCATGTCTTCATCCAAACATTTCTTTATTATTGCAATTTTTTTCAAAACACAATGCAGCTTAATGGCAGATAAGGGACTCTGTGAAACATTTCTTACAGTATGGCATGCTGCTGGTCCACCAGAAAGTGTGACTGGTCCAGTGTTATGACATTTATGTGTATTACGGTGCTCTTGAATTGCGGTTATGTTATTGTTCCTTGTAATTTCATGTGAGCATGCCCAGTATATGCCCCAGAAGTGTGCAAATTACCAATGGAAAACTTGAAATCATTAAATGTCATCCAATCTGTATTGTCATTTATCACTTATGTATATTGATTGTTATTATATTGCCATTTAGTATTTATGTGACTATACAATGTATGCTTGTTTACTACATGTTTATAGGTGATAAACCCCTTTCCTATGAGCACCAATAGCAGTTATTTGCAAAAAACATGTCTCTTTCTGATGTCCATGACATGATAGCTGTAAGGGTCATTTGTTCTTGTGTAGGTATGCTGAAGTAGAGAATATAGCAGTGGTTCATCTTGCATATTCAAATACCTTGCATTTACATCTCAAATGCAATAACTGCAGTATGCATTTATCTCATAATGTATCTTCTGTCCTTGCTGTTATCTTATCTTAGCATTTTATTAACATATATGTCACATTAACTCCCTTTGTTACACTGCAGGTTTATGTCCATCCCACATCCTTTGTTAGCATGTCAATTTTTATTTATGCGCATAAGTCAGGTATTGTGATTAAGATTATTTTTCATTACATCAATATGGCAGGATTTATCTTAGACATGTTTCTTTAACACTTTAGCATACTTGCCTGCAGCATCAGAGAACATTTTACCCATTTCCCTCTCCTCTTAATTACTTCTGCAGTACAACCAATGTTATTTGTATGCAAATCCCCATTTCACTTCCCCTCCTACAGCATTTTTTCATCATACTTGCTCTTTTAATTTCTGGGCTACAGTATGTGCTCATTTATGTGTTTATATACTCTGCACTTTGCTTGCCAGCACCTTTCCATGGCAGTGAACACTTTTGCTGGCCACAAAAAGCTATTTGCAAACTTACAGGCAAGATGAGCAGCACTGCATATTCAATTAGTGCTGCTGCTCATCGCGCTAATATGCTTAAATTGTTTAGGCTTAGTGTGAAGCTTACACATTAGTTAATGAATCCTAGTGTCTATTTATCCTTCTCATGTTGCCATAACCCAAAGTACATTGTCTTTTATGTCTGCTCAGAAAAGTCATGTGACACAAGGGAAATACTGCCTGCCCAGCTTTCTGGAATTTTGTAAATAATCATATGTCATTTGTGAATATCAACATGATTCCTATACTTGTCTTACAAATGTAAGAGAACTATATGTTATGTATATATTAAACTACTGGTAGAGAAGTGTGTGTTGAACAGGGTTTATACAGTACTGAGCTTCAAGGATGTGTCCACAATGTACCCTGTTGGATTAGAACAAAAATGTATATAAACTATATACCTGTGCAAATGTATGTTTTAATATTAGAAACTGGAACATACAGAGTTAACTTGTAAAACTTCAAGAAAATAAGTTGAAATTAAATTGTTTTACAATTGTGTTATAAAAGTTAGTTTCAATCCAGCAAGGAGGCAGGATGTCTAGAATTAGGGTGCCTTCTGCATTGTTTTGTAAGTGTTTTATTGATTTATGTCTTCTAGCAACTGCAAACATCTGAAGGCTATGTATTATTCACAAGGAGATGTCAAATGCTACAATGGGAGGTTTAGCTTGGGAACTTAAGTCAGGTGATAAAAAGTGATGTCATCCAAGCTATCCCAGCAGTAATATTTGATATTAATTTAACAACTCTCTCAGAGAGAGACTGTGCATTTTGTATTTTGTCTTGGACCTAGTAAGAACATCCACTCATCATCACCATCTGCACTTGCCTTGCTCTGTAAGTAAGTTCTTAGGGAATAGTAACTCTTTTTAGAGTCAGATAGGAATATAGTAAAGATTAGTTTAGATCTTTTCTTTATTTATTTGAGACTGTCCTGCAGCTTGTTTTAAATATTTTCTGTGATTTTGAACTCTGAAGTCACTGTGTTGAGTTACTGAGTATTATCTTGTTCTTTTATTATTTATTATTAAATATATTTAAACCTATCTTTGTGGCTGATATTTGTGAGACATATTTAATCTCTTAGAGTACTTGCATATGTATTTGGTGACACTGTACAGGCCCCTCCTAAACAGCCTTGCATGTCTTGGTCAGACTACCATTTGGATTAATAGTAACATTATACAGTAAGATTGGACATCCTTTGGTAAGGGCATTAGAGTAGCTGATAAAGAGTTTAATGGTGGCAGTGATAACTAATTATAGTCTGGGCAAAAGGGGGGCATAGCTAGTAAATCTGTGCCAGCCTTTCCCAGGTGTGTGTGTGTGTGTGTGTGTGTGTGTGTGTGTGTGTGTGTGTGTGTGTGTGTGTGTGTGTGTATAAATCAAATCTCAAAGTGTGCATGTGTCAGCTACTTGGGCAGGGACACAAAGCAGTGGCTGGACAGAAAGTGTGCTGGAGGTTTTGGCTTGACCACTTGGCTGAGATCTCAACCCTATAGCTGTACCAGTCGGGAATCTTATTGGGGATCTGGAGAGAGAGTGAAAAAAACATCCCCAGACTGACTGTGACCTCTGTGTGCTCTTAAGGGAAATTGTACATTACTGCGTGTGTACTTGTCATCCTCCTATTGTGTACATCCCTAACTGTTGTCAGTGGTGAGGACCGGGGCTCTTTGATTATTGGGCCAGTGTAGGGGTGTCACATATTAATTGGTGGGAGTGGTGGGATATCCACATCACATATTAATTGGTTGGCAGTGGTGAGGATTGAGGCTCCTTGATTACTGATCCAGCACAGGGGCATCACATATTAATCTGTTGGCAGTGGTGGGATATCCACATCACATATTAATTGGTTGACAGTAGTAGGATAGCCACATCACATATTATTTGGCTTGTAGTGGTCTGGATATTGAATTCCTGTAGCTTATGTACAGTGGTCACTGAAGGTGTCTGTACTCTCAATCAGCCACACAGTGAACATTCAGAGTTCATATCACAATTGTTTTTTTTTTTTTTTTTAGCTTAGTTAGTCAGGGAGAGCAGCCAAGCATGTCAGCAGAGGAGTATGGCAAGCTGACAAGGATTGAGTTGGCTGAGATGTGCCAGGCTGAAGGACTGGAGCATGCCAACCAAACTAAAGCAGAAATGATTGCAGCTTTAGTCCCAAATGCATCATAGGATAGCAATCAGGAGGACAATCAGACTGGCCTCGGAGATGTACAACTCTCAGAAAATGGACAGCTCAACTTTTCTACAGAGGCCTTAAAATTCCATTTAGAGTTAATGAGACTTGAGCTGGAGGCCAAGTGTTTGGAAATAGAGGCAGCAGAGAGACTGAGACATCTAGAGACTGAGGAGAATGAGAAACTGCAATGTGTGAAGGCTGAGGAAAATGATAATCTGTTTTAATCAAATAACCAGTCAGACTGGAATTTCCTCCAAGCATTTATAATATATCGCTGATCAAAGCTTAAGCTTATTTTCCACGTGACTCAGTTATAGCTTAAATACTTGGTATTGTGTACTTTACCTGCCTCACCAGAAGCTTGTTATCATGATTTCTGCATGACAGGTGTAATGTGCTGGAGATAGCAGCTTTTGCAATGAAGCTGAAAATAAAGATGTTACTTGCAGAATTTGTACATTTTTAAAATCCCTTTAGATGAATGAATAAGCTTACAAACTGTTCTTAAAGTATCTCATTAAGCTAGATTAATAGTACATAACCCACCATCATGCAGTACTTAAAATGCACTCAGCAGAAAAAAATAATAAATCACACAGCATGCAAAAGCAATTGTAAATATTCAGCTGTGTATCTGTGCCAATGATTCAGCCCCATCTGAGGCCACAAGTCAGAATGATCTATCACTGTTTCAAAGTCATGGTTTCATTCAAATCATTTATTTTCTTGTGAATATTTCAACACAACTGATATTATTGAAGATAATTTATTGTACATACCAGAATTTATGTGAGTCTGTTGTGTAAGATATTTCAAAAAGTATATAGTGGTCATTCCACAATGCACAGCCAAATCGGCTTACGCCCAACACACATCACCAGCAGTGGTTTGGGACTTGACCATACAAATTAAATAAGCATGTAGTTAGAAATGCTTTATGCTGAATCAGCCAGCTAAAAGACTTAAAAGGTAGTCTTAGTCTAGTCAGTTACAGAGACTGATTGATGAGTTTCTTCAATGCCAGACCGGTCGTCTCTTCTATAATCTGGTCCCAGTGAACACACTGTATTATATATAGTACGGGAAAGATGCCAGTCACTTAGCACATGCAAAGCAATTGATGCAACTCCTTTTTAATTCCAGACATAGCATTACAGAATCATGTTTTAATCCAGTGGCCTGCTTGCAGTGTATAATGCAGTAATTGTCTGAGATGAATATTTGCCTGTCATGCAATGAGTAAATCTGTTTAAAGTGTTCCCATGGTAATATACTGTTCTTACAAAGTAAGCAGAAATGATCATTTTACCTTTTGAATCTCAGTTCAGACATAAGTGTAGTTTCAATAGCAAGGAAAAATTCCTAGGTATCAAGTACTGAAAGTAGTAATTAATAAAAAGAAAGAGAAGGATGACTTTGATAAAAATATGCTTTGTCATATTAGATGAAAAGTTTAAATGGGTATTATTAGGTACATTGTCATCCACAAGTTGTTTGGGAAGGGACCAGACTTGTCCAACGTATGTGAGTCATGAATTTAAACCTGGAATTATAGCAAATATAAAGGTCAGCTCAGCATCATTCATGCAAAATAGTCCCATAAATGATGATGTCCTGGAAGTACAGATCAAATAATTTTCTTACATAAGAGAATCCAGAGACATGGTATATATTTGTTAAACAAAATTTATTTTCATCAATAAGTTTTAAAGTGAAAAGATTACTACTACAGTTTGCTGAAAGTGAATATGCTATGTAAAAAGTAGTATTAGCAATCAGAATTACCTGTATAAAACCTAGTTCTGTTTTGAATAGTACATTAAATCATGTTTCCACATAAATTTGTACATTTTGCTTACTTATTTGCTATTTTTCTGACATCTTACTAGAATCAAACATGTTATCATACCTGTGTTTTGATTCCTGTCTTAGCAGGCCTCAGTAATTGCTATGTCCAGTTTGGAAAGTCTTGGTGGGTCCCTTATCTAACACCCGTTAACTACTGACACATTCCACAGTCTTTTTAAGGTGCTACAGACATTATTGAGCAGACCATGGTACTTTAAGCTCATTTGAATCATGAAACCCAGTAAAAACATCTGACTCCTCACAGCCAGCAATGCTTACATATCATGCCCTGTGTCTTTGGATTTCAGGAAGTGCAGAACAAATTCAGTGAGGATGGGATTGATGGTTGAGGGTAGCATGGGTGGGGTAGCCAAGCAGTAGGAGCATTTTTGAAATCTTTATTACATGTTACCAACTTGTACTACCACTTTTATCCTTCATGGACATCCAATCACCTCCTGGAACTGCTCTGAGTTGCAATTTTCATATCTTGTTAAAGTAAATGTGTTTCCACAAAACCACATAAAACTGTTGAACTATTTCACAATGAACAATAATAATAGTCTATGGCATCTTCTTAGAAATGGCATTATCCACATACCACCTCACTTAAAACTGTTTCTGAAACTTTAACTTCATTAGTGCTTGCAGATCATTTCTCCCTATAGCCTGAGCCACAAGGTCAACTGTAAACAGTGCATGTAGGGATAATTTTCAGAAGCCACTATGCAAGATACTTTGATGGGGGGGGGGAATCAGAATGCCTTAAGGAATGAAGGGAAAACATTCAAAACACATGTAATTTGTTCAGCTTTCTACAATGATGATTTGAAGGAGAATTTATAAAACCTCAAGGAAAATTGTCAGAAACAAACAGATTCACTCAAAGAACGTATACAGCAGTATCAATCCAGAATAACAAACTTAGAAACATCCCTGAATGATTTTGATGGAAGACTGAAGGAAGAAGAAAGCCAGAAAGATTTCCCCATCAAACAAAACACTTGGCTTCTCAATAAAGTGGATGACCTGGAAAACAGGGAGACAAGGTCAAATATAAGGATTTGTGGCATCCCTGAGAGAGTTGAAGGAGAAGATATCATTTATTTCCTGAACACCTGGATTGCAGAGATTTTAGACTTAAAGGAGGGTCTGTCCTTTGGTATTGAAAGGGCTCATAGAGCTTTAGGAAAGCCAGTGTCAACATCCTTCTCTACACCTCCCAGATGAATAGTCATAAAGTTTCTATCGTATTTGGACAAGGAGTTGGTCCTACAATCTGCCTGGAGGAAAAGTCCATTCAAATTTAATCAAAACCCAATTAGGTTTGACAATGACTATTTTACTAGGGTTTTGGAGCAAAGAAAAACACCTTGGCCATTAATAAAACTGTTAAAGCAGAATAACATCAAAACTTAGCTCGTCTTTCCTGACAGAATAAAAATTGTATATCAGAATGAAATGAGATCAATTAATGCCCTAGAGGAAGGCACTGCCTTTATTAAAAACAATAACATTATTTCCTTACCTGAAGATATAGAATGGGCATCTGCATCACTGAAGAGAGTAACTGATAAATCTTATTGGACTGATGTTAAAAAGAACAAACAAAAAACTGAGTCAAAGATTGCTGTTTTCACTAAATCTCTCAAGGCATCTACTGCAACTTGACAATAATTTGTTTTATACTTGCTAAATTTTCAAGTAAGGCATCTCATGATATTATTTTTCTTATTGCTTTTCTTTCTCTTTTTGCTTTTTCATTTCTATACTTTTTTTTGTTTATATACAAATTAAATAACTGTTTATGCTTTTTAGTATATTAGTATAATTTTAGTGGTTTATTGAGTGATATAATTGAACAGTAAGCTATCTTTGCTTTTATGACCTTAAGATGACATGTTTTAGTTCAAATAATATATAGCCCTTTGCCCTGCTAAATGTTCTTCTGAGTTATTACACAGGCATTATCACTGTGCAGATTAATTTATCAAAACTGTTTTGGATACATGGGATAACAGGGCATTTCTATGATTTGGTATATATTAACTAGTTTCTTTAATATTTATAATTTCTGATTGTTTCAGAATAAATATTGATACCTGTGTGAACAAAAAGCTGTTTGCCATTTTTTTACATAAATTGGTTCTCTCTGACAGTTATATGCTTGCATGTTTTATGGCACAAGTTTTTAAATGATTGCAAGTTATGTTTCCTATAGAGTTTAATGTTAAAGTTCTGTTTTGTCTCTTATTGACAACAGACTTGTGACATCCGGAGGTGATTTCTTGTGTATTAAATGTTAATTTACTGATTGGAAGTATCTGACAGTTAAAACTTTACATTTGTTACTTTAAAAAAGCAGACTTTGTGATACAGTTAATGTGACGTCAGGAAAATGTACTGTGTAGTATGCTGGGCGGAAAAATGTCAGTTTGAAATTCAAGAAGTGAAGCTTTCTTACTTAGCTCGTGACATCATGCATTATCTGCATGAAGATCAGATTACATTACATCTAATGTGCATATGCAAGCTTAATTGTGAATGTCAAGTCTCTGATTGGTTAATATAGTATAGTAGGCTTCTCTTATAAGAATTATGAGCTACATTTAATAGACACTAAGGTGCCTTCTGTGGAAGGTTGGCTGGCAACTCGACACTGTAAAACTCCACTGCCGATCATGAGTGGACAGGTGATCCACTGTGGCGACCCCTAACTGGGAAAAAGCCAAAAGAAGAAGAAGATTTAATAGACACTAAAGAAAAAGAGGATAAATCCTTATTATTTTCCCATAAAGATGATATATTTGGAACACAAACCAGAATAGACAAATTATTCGTAGTTCAAGATTTACAAACAAAAATCCTCAACTTCTCAAAAGTTCCATGCCCCTTCTCAGATCATAACTCTCTGATTATGAAGCTCCAAATAGAGTTTAAACCTTTAATCCTCTGAACTAGAATTCCATCACATATCACAAAAATTAAAAAATTCAGACCCTGGATGTTGTTAGAACTACAATTATTTCTTGAAATTAATAATACAACAGAAATCAATAGAGTCATGGTTTGGGACTCATTTAAAGTGTATTTATTTGGTAAGACCCTTAGCTGGTACAAAAACAAAGTTAGAGAGTGGGAAACTGAATCATTAGACTTGCAAACCAGACTCTTGACAGCAAAATCTAAAAAAAGAAACAGAATTGTCCAGAAGTCAAAAAAGAAATAGAGGAATTAAATTTAAAAAAAAAATGAAATTCTAACACACAAAACTTGTATAGCCTTGGAAAATTTTAAAATAAACTCATTAGCCACCTCCCCCAGATATCTACATAACTTATCTACAAGAATTAAAATACAATCTAAAGCAAATAACGTTGGTAGCATATATCATGAAAAGAAAGGGAAAAAAGTATCAGATATAGGAGACATCCTTGAAGCATTGCGGTTCCATTATATGGAACACTTCAAAAAATAAGATTTAGATACTAACCAAATAAACTTAGATACAAACCTTATCAATATAAAAAAAATCCCGAAAACTTAAAACTAGACCTACAAAAACCTATATCCTACAAAGAAATTGTTGACAAGATAAAAGAAAGTACATTTAACAAAGCTCCAGGGATAGATGGTATAATTACGGAAATTTACAAACTCTTCCATTCAACAGTAATCTCCATTTTTCATAAAACATTGCTAGAAGTCCAGTCAGAAGCAAAAAATACCAACCTCATAGAAATATTCTCTCATAACACCAATACTAAAAGATAATAAACCATCAGAACTTTGCACCTCATACAGATCTATATGATTACTGAATAATGATTACAAAACATCCATGTCAATCCAAGCTAACAGAATGAAAATCCTACTTTTAAAGACAATTAATAATGATCAAACTGGATTTTTATATAAGAACAAAAGAACAATGCACCAAGGTAGCACACAATAGTGTCTTTAATAAAAGAAATAAAAGAAAACAGTGGTAAGCATTTTCTTTTATTTCTTTTATTTATTTTATTAAAGACACTTTTGTGTGCTACCTTAGTGCATTGTCCTTTTGTTCTTACTTCATGTTTTTATGCACCTTGGTTTTACCTACAGCCGTTTTTGTTTGATAGTACTGGATTTTTATATAACAGGCACACACATGAGAATATCAAAATGATACTTACTCTTATAGATTATGTGAATAAAGAAGACAGAGAAACACTTGTAATCAGATTAGACATAGAAAAAGCCATTGATTCCCTCAGCTGGGAATATCTATTTAAAACTTTAACATTATTTAAATTTCCTCCTTCCTTCATCTTATTATTAAAAAAACATATATATTAATAACTTAGCCTACATTAAATTAGGTCCTTTCACCTCAGAATATATCCATATAACGAAAGGTACTAAACAATGATGCCCCCTTTCTCCTATTTAATTTGCTTTGGGTATAGAAATACTTGCATTAATAATACTCAATAATCCAATAATCAAAGGAATAGAAGTCTATGACCAGTACATATCTAAAATAATGCTTTTTGCTGATGATATTTTATTAACCCTATCAAACTCCAGAGAGTCATTAGGAGAACTAGATGAAGTAATGGAAAAAGATTTCAGGTCAACACTTTAATAGATCAAAATCAAAATTTCTATTTTTAAATAAGAAAAAAGAATTACAAGTTACAGATAAATCCATCATAGGAAAATAAGAACATACGCTAAATTATTTATGAATAGTGTTATTCAAAAATATAAATGAAACAATATTAATAAATTATAAAAACATTACTGAAAGAATAAAAATATATATAGAAAAGTGGAACAAAATTATATTAACGTTTGAAGACAGATTGCAATTAATAAAAATTGTCTTATTGCCAAAAACACTATATGTAGCATTAAGAATACAGTTAATTCCTGAAAGATACATTCTTAAAGAAATAAACTCATGTTTAATAACATTTTTATGGTATCCCAAAAAGAATAGAGTAGCTCTAACTCATCACATTAGACCCTGGAAACAAGGAGGATTGTACTTCCCAGAATTAGAAACATATATTAAAGCATCTGTGCTTAAAACTACAATAGACTAGATAAACCCACATTATTTTGCCAACTGGAAAGAATTAACAATGGCAATATTAACAAATGAATTTAATCTGTTAAAAAATGTTAACAGTAGACAAATCAAACAAACCCTGGTACATACTATGCATAAGTATACAATATAATATAACAAAACCTCCTAAAACAACACTGATTAATCATTACACCAATTCTTTTAGTAAACTTATCAATGCAAACATAGATCTAAAACTTTGGTTTGACTTTTTAACCCCATTTACCATCACTAAGAATTTTCTTCATAAAATATATAGGGAAAAAATAACCTCCTGAGAACAGAATGGATTCTTATGCTGGTTTCAATGCTTAAATAAATTAAATGTTTTAGATATACATATGATAAAAACTGCTTACAATAATATTCCAACACAGGACTGGTTAACCTTACAAAGCATTCTAATGTACATGCAAGATTTTATGCAGATTAATTAATAATTTCTCATTTAAAGATATTCCAAATCTAATAAGTTTTCTGTATGAATTTATATATAATAGCTGTGAAAAGAAAAATTCCATTTCAAATCTAGATAAAGAGGTAATAACATATAAAACAATTCCCAAACCATCCTACTGGCAGTTCTTAACAAAAGGTCAGTCATTGCAGTTAACAGAAGAAATTAAAACTAACATCTTACTATCAGTTAATTACACCTCTAACACACAGTACTGGAAAATATTTAACTGGAAATACTTACATAGAGCATTTTTAACACCAGATAGAATTAAAAAGATCAGTACTATTACCAATGTTTTTTGCTGGAGGTATGAAAAGTCAAATAAAGCAGACTGGATTCATATTTTTATGAATGTAATAAAATTAAGTCATATTAGAATGGAATCAATCATTTTTTTACAAGCTTTATTTAATGAATCCTTTACCTTAACTAAAGTAGTGATTATACTAAATGTAAATGAAGGTCCCTACCTGAATAAGACAAATATGTATTTGTTATGGACAATACTTGCTATATCTAGGAAATGCGTAACCAGAAGGCGGAATTCAAATACACCCCTGACCTTGGAAAAATTCTACACTTTACTGAAGATAACTGCATCGATGGAAATAAAAATCGAAGAACTACGAATCTATCCCAGGCCACTGTTAATAATCCTTGGAAGAAAGTTATATCTTTGTTGGACACTCTGCAGTAATCAATATCGTATCTCTGATAACTGATCTGTTAATTCTATATTTAATAACATACACTGTATATAACTGAAAGTCAGGCTATTGTAAATATTGTATATAGTTGTTTAAAATAATATTTAAAATACTATGTAAATGTTATTTTAATTGAAAATAAAAAAAATTTGAGGAAAAGAATTATGAGCTACACTGTCTGCAAACATATTTGTTGTTCCCTTTTATAATAGTGACTATACTTTGTGATCAAATATATACAGAAATGTTATTTTTTCTTGTAAACAGTTAATTATAGCCACTACTGGATTTTTTTTATAAATAGATCTTTATAAATAACTTTCCTATGCAGTTAGCAAGTTTTTAGTATAAGCTTATACATTTACAGGAATGCTTATGGCTAATGGTAATAACTGTAAGGATACTCGAATACCATACTAAATTCTAGACAATATATGTGTGAATAATTTCGATTGAACTATAATTACTTTGCATTTAATATGATGAATTTCATATTGTATCTCAGATATTATTTAATGTTTCAGATGTCATGTTCTCAGTTATTATAAAGTCATGTTTTTTAGTATATTAGCACTTTATAACAGGGAAAGAGCTCAGTAATATCTATGACTTGTGATAACACAACAAAGAATTTATAAGTTTCAGTATTACCCTATTATTATGTTAGATATTTACAGCTAACTCTATCTTAATTCTGTCTTTCAGTCATTCACTTTTAAGACCTGTTATCCATGGTAAGTTTTATATAGATAATGGTTTTTACTACTTTTTGTCATATTAACAGATGCCAGTTAATTATTATTGATTCTCAGTCAGTCATTTAAACATCTGCTATTCCAAAAATTTAGGAGTTAATTAAACATAAGTATGTCTAATGGAATATTTCTAAGAATTTATGTTAACATCTTTTAGGAATGACACACATTCAACTATGTGCTAACACCCAATTCTTGTGATGTTTTTATTTAGTGGGAGATTATCACAATAAGATTTATTTAGAGGGCATGTAAATATAAATGCTAAATGATTATTTGATTTGTTCTGTCATTTCAAAGTTTTTATTAGAACTAATACAGATGACATGCTTAGGTATGCTGGGTAATCATTTAGATTGTTAATAAAGCTAATGTTTCCTTAAACTATTAAGCACTAAATTCAGATTATATATATCCTAATATGTCTCTTGCTTCCTTAGTGAATAATTACCGTATAAATGTTTAATGTTTCTAATAATAGTGTATGTAACTTATCTCTAAAACATAAGTGAAATCAATATCTGATTAGTTGTTTATCACTACTGTTTTTTCCTATTAATTTATAATATATTCTCCATTTTTGACTTTGTTTTTATGGGCTTGAACCAACAAAGGTTGATGGTTGGGATAGGTAGTCTAGCAGAGTTAGTTTTGTTTGCTAGAAATGTATCTCATTCCATCTATACGGTGTATTAAAGTTTATATCAGAGTTAAGTATGCTAATGTTATTCTTATTTAACTGTTTTTATAGTTTTGAAATGCCTGACATAATTGTTTTACTTTTATCTTTCATGGGGAAAGTTATTTGGATTGAGATTAATAGGAATACAACAATTGATATTCTGTTGTCTATTCAGGAAGAGTATTATGTATACAGGATTCTATCAATACAAGTACCTTTATTATTTGCTATCTTTAAAGAATTCTGATATGGATTTAACTCTGATATCCATAAATAGTAATGGCTTAAACAACCCATATAAGAGAGATAACCTACTAAGGTATCTTAAACTAAACAAGGCTCAAGTAGTTTTTCTCCAAAAGACACACTTTAAAATAAATTACACATTTATGTGGGACCCTAAGGAATACACAATACTGGCTCAATCTTCTTATAAAAACAAGACCAGAGGAGTAACAATTATATGGAAAAATACTTTCTTAAATCCCCAAATTATTTACAAACATGTAGATAATGATGGACTCATGGCCTTAGTTATACTTAAGTTTAACAATAGAATTTGGACCCTGGTTAATTTATAATAGTTCCAGGGTATGAGGGTTGGACTAGCTATGGAACACTTAGACTTTATTACAACTACATCTAAAGGTAATATTATACTAGGAGGTGATTTCAATTGTATTACAGATATTACAGAAATTACCAATAGGAAATCTCCTAGACTATCATCCTCAGACAAACAGTTTAAAAAATGGACAGAAATGTTTAAATTAAAAGACACCTCTAATGCTTTGGGACCAAATTATTTACTATTCTCACACCATGACTATAGACATGGTACCCAAAAAAGACTAGATAAAAGTTATATCTCACAAGATCTTTATTCTAAAATCTTGAATTTTTCAATACAACCTTGTCCCTTTTCAGATCATTATTCCCTGTTGTTAACAATACACTTGGAATTCAATCAGTTAGTTATTACTTCAAGGATTCCTTCATATATCACACAAATTAAAGACTTTAAATCATGGATAACTTCTGAACTTCAGCTTTTCTTAGAGATTAATTATAAGCCTAAAGCAAACACACTTATGGTTTGGGATTCTCTTAAGGCCTATCTATATGGCAAAACCATTAGCTGGTGCACAAATAAAATTAAAGAATGGGACTCGGAGTTATAGCAACTCCAAAATCAGATATTATCTCTTAAATCTAATAAGAACTTAATTTCTACAGATAATAAGAATAAAATAGAAGAAGAAAATAAGAAATACAATGAAATGTTATCCCATAAAACAAATTTAGCTATGGAAAAAACTGAAATTAAATTCTTATGCTACCTCTCCTAAGCATCTTCATAACCTATCTATGAAAGTTAAGATACAATCAAAAATTAATAACACTGATAGTATCTTTCATGAAGGGAAAAGGAAAAAAGTCTCAGACATAGGGAACATTCTGGAGGCTTTTAATTATCATTATGCAGAGCATCATAAAGATAAATTAAGTACAAATGAATGTGAGAAGTTAGAGAATATAGTTCCCAACATAACAAGAATTCCTGAGAAACTTAAGTTAGATCTACAAAAATGTATTTCTCAAAGGAAATTATAGATGGGATTAAAGGAAGTACGTCTAATAAAGCACCTGGAATAGATGGCTTAATTATCAACATTTATATATTGTTCTCTTCTTCTATAATCTCTCTCCTACATAAAACATTTCTTGAAATTCAAACATTAGCAAAAATTCCTCCTTCTTGGAGATATTCTCTAATTTCCCCTATATTAAAAGAGAATAAGGACCCTAATCATTGCAACTCATATAGACCAATTTCTTTGCTGAATAATGAATACAAACTATTTATGTCAATTATGGTCAACAGATTGAAAATACCCATATCTAAAATAATTAATGAAGACCAAACTGGTTTCATACATAACAGGAATACACAGGATAATATTAAAAGAGTATTAACACTGATAGATTACCTCAACAGAGGAAACCATGAAGCATTGATAATAGGTTTAGATATTCAAAAGGCCTTTGACTCCTCAAATTGGGATTATTTATCTTACAGTTATTTGACTCCCCCCTTTTTTATAACAATGATAAAGAAAATCTGTGAAAATAATCTAGCATATGTCAAATTAGGTCCCTTTACTTCCAAAGAAATCCAAATCACTAGAGGTACTAGACAATGATGTCCCATGTCCTCTATCCTGTTTGCTCTGGCCATAGAAATACTTGCCATTTTAATACATAATAGCCCAAAGATAATAAATATATATGACCAATATATATCCAAAATAATGATGTTCGCTGATGATGTCTTACTTACCTTACCCAACTCTAAGGAAGTGTTAGGTGAAGTGGATATAGTAACAACAAATTTCCAAAACATCTCAGGACTCTCTTTCAACAAATCTAAATAAAAAAATGTATTATTAAATAAAAAAAGAACATACAGGTTCCAGTTAATCATATTATTGGAAACCAAGTTTCAACTCTAGACTATTTAGGAATAGTCCTAGGTATGAATATAGGGGAAACCTTACAGCTTAACTATGCTAAAGCCATAGACTTAATCAAGACATTGATAAGCAAATGGAATAATTTGTTTATAACATTTGATGGTAGGTGACAACTGATAAAAATGGTTTTGTTACCTAAAATATTACATATAGCACAAGCTCTTATACTTCCACCAGGAAAGAAAACCCTTAAAGAAATCACATCAACTCTGATGAAATTCCTATGGTAACCCAAAAGAAATAGAGTGGCATATTCTCATCACATCAGAAAATGTGAACAAGGGCGGGGGGTTAAAATTCCCAGAGACTGAAACTTATATAAAGGCATCTATAATTAAAATAGTGATTAATTAGATAAATTCTAGATACTCTTCCAATTTGAAACAGTTACACTCCATTATACTAATGAATGAAAATTATTTATCAAAAAAATGCTTTGGTAACTGACAAAGATAACAAGATATGGCACTATTTAAGTTTAAATTTACAGTACAGTACAACAAAATTAACTAAACTAACACTAATAAACAATAATTTTGATGTGTTTACAAAATTCATAAAAATAAAATTTAGATATAAAACTGCGGCATAGATTTTTAATACCATTTACTATTACAAGGGATTTCCCTGATAAAACACATAGAGAGATTTTTGGATTATGGGAGAATAATAACCTATTTTGTTAGTTGCAATGTATTGAAAACCAACAAGCTTTGACCACACAAAGTATACTGTCAACCTATGGCCTATCCCCTAATGACTGATTGGTCCTTCAGCATGTCACAGCCTACACTAAGGATCTGTATAGAATAATACACAACTCATCCTTCAAAACCGTACCAAAAATTATAAACTGGATTTTTGGAATCCTATATAATAATATTAATATTAAGAATGAACTATCATATCTATATAGCACTTTATTTGTCTATAAGTCAGCTCCTAAAGATTCTTACTGGCAATTCATAACTAAAGGGGTTCAAATATTATTATCAATGGAAGATAAAACAAACATTTTATTTTCAGTTAAATTAACTTCTTATTCACAATTCTGGAGGATTTTTCATTGCAAAACTTCTACACAGATCCTATTTGACACCTGAGAAACTATCAAAAATAAACCCTTCAAACAGCAAGTTATGTTGGAAATGTCACCTGTCCACTAATGCTGACTGGTCTCATATTTTTTATGACTGTACTAATATTAAACCATATTGGAACGAGATTAACAAATATCTTCAAACTATCTATACAGATATATTTGTTTTGACAAAATCTTTAATTTTATTGAATGTTGTTAAAAGTAATGAAATGAAGAAAGATGACCTGTATTTGTTGTGGACCATGTTAGCAATAGCCAGAAAATGTATAACTAGAAGATGGAACTCTAATGTAGCACCCACAATGGAGGAATTCCTATCATCACTGAAGAAATGCATGCTAATGGAGAAAAGAACTAAAGAGCTAAGAACTTTTCCTAAGCAATTGGCTAATAGTCTGTGGAGGAAAATTTTGAATTTGAGTGATACCCTACAGATGGAATCAAACTCTTCCTAACTATCATAGTTTATATATTAACTTATTATTTAATTACAAATGTTTTTATCTGAATCCCTTTTGTCAGGCTGAATGTAAATACTGTGAATAGTTTTTGAATGTTATGAATGTATTAAATTATTGTATTTCATCAAAATAAAAATCATTTGAGTAAAAAAAAAGATTGAAGCAATACTAATTTCATGAACTTTAATCATACTTTGACTTAGGAATGAGGTTCATTCCCATCATGGTATTAGAAACCTAAATGATCTGAAGAAATTAGAAAAGGCATAACTGTTGTAATAAGGTCAGATGACAGGAAGTAAAGAGAATAAAATTTAAGGAAGGATCAGTGATACAAACTAGTGTAAGCTATCACATTATGGACAAAGATAAATCAATATAGTGGAAATAATATGACTAAATAGAAACAAATGGTTGCATTTGAAAATGCGTTATTAACATAATTAGCTAGGATGTTGTGAAGAAATGTTCAGTATTGGCTGAATCAATGGAAGATTTACAAGAAACAGAATGTGAAGCACAGTTGACTTATTTTAAGGGTATTGGTAAAATATGGAAGTGCCCATGTAAGGTAGAAAATGTAAAACAAATAATACAGAATATGAAGAAGTGAGTTGGAGTAAATATGAATATGGAGAACAAAGGATTGGACATATGAATATATGGCTAGCTGTGACAACATCTAAGACATCTGAAGTAACTGGAAAGAATAGGGCTAATGAAGAATTTAGAAATTACTTGTGTTAATATTCTTAACTTAGACTTAACAGAGAATGTTGTTTATGATACATCAACTGTAATATTGTGGGTACATGCACATTTACATTCATTTATGTATAGGCACATTTACATAAGATATAAATATGTTTCATGAATTTATTATGACTGTGTGTAGGGCAAATTGATGTTTATATTTTCATACATACACTCTTAAACACACAACTTTTAAATATATTTTACTTTTAGTTTTATATGTTTTTATAACATTTATATCTGATTATTATTTGGTAGTAGACTTACAATGTTGGTGGAATTAATTGACTATTTTTTTAATTAATCAATTTATTCACTAATTAATCAGCAAGGCAGAAGTATTTAAGACAAAGGAGTTGTACACACTACATCTGAAGAAGTCTAGTCAAGGACTAGATGAAAAGCGCTTTATCATATTGTGTACTCAGTGGATTTTACTGTATTTTACCATATTTCACTTTATTTATTTCATTTTGGATTGAAGTTCTGTGGCGTGATTAGTTCCCGAGCATTTGTTTTTTTTTTTTCTTTACCCAGTTGTTTGTTGTTGTGCTTTCGTGTTATCCTTGTCTGTTTCACTTGTAAAGTAGATACAAACTGAAAACAACTCCTCTGATGTTTAGTCCAGATGTCTATTATTTTGACCCTTTGGAAAAGTTCCTTTTTGACCCGTCTTCATTTGCAGTATGATGGATCCATATAGCATAACCAGGAAGAAAGCCAACTAGTACTGAAGACATTCCATTTCTATTTTTCATTCCCAAGATCACTGATTCTATTAAATGCATGCAGACTTCACTGATTTGTTTAGCTCAGTAACTTGCAAGGCACATAAAACTTTTTCTTATGTCCATTTTATTTTCAGGACTACAGTTATTTTATTATTGTGGAATTTTCTATACCCCACATGAGCATGTACCATGTATGGTACTTTCTCTGGAATCCTAGGGATTTTTGACTTTGCATGTTCCACACACAGAAATAATCTACTGATTATTGAATCGCAAATACAAAGGATGCTGACTTATACAGGCAATAGTTGTGTTCTGTTTAGACTAGTAACTAGGACATGCTTACCTTTTAGCACAGTGAAAAAATATCTTTTCCACCCTTCTCCCAGTTCTAATTAACACCAACAGTTTGGGTTTACATTTACTTTACAATGCTGGCATATCATAATAGAGTCAGCCAACCATCTCAGCACAAGAAAAGTATGGCCCCATTTTTACCAAATCCATTTCAAGTTCTTACATTTGACTATTACGTGAAGGCCATTTCTGAAAAACATTTATTGGCTCTACAGCCCATTCAAGTGAATCAAATTTTTAATGTGGCTTAGAGCATTAGCATTGGATCTCATTTTTCTAAAGGAAGCCTATTCAGGCCACAAAGATCATGCAGAAATTAAGAAATTTGGTTTTCCATTTTATCATTAGCCTTTCATGCATCAAGGAAGAAAATTGAGAAAAGTTGCACTGATCAGGCAGACACAGTTGTTATCAAAGAATCTTTGGAAGGCAGGGAACTAGTAGTAGACTATAACTGTTTATCGTATAGATGTGTGGGCAGCAATCCAATCCCTAGCCTGTTCTACAGCCCTAAATCATCAAAAGGTATTTAACAAACTATAATGAACTTACATATTTGAAGTTCTGCATTACGTAAACTTTTCCATGACCTTCATTAACCTTGTGTACAACCTATACTCAAAGACAGTAACCATTGGTTTCTGCATCTGCCCTATTCCATTTGTCCTTACAATGCCAATACTGTCCTATCACATCACTCACTCTTTCACTATCACATAAATATTTTAGACTTTGTACCTAACAGTAATATAATTCTTTACACTGATGGCATGTTAATCAACATGAAAGAACCTACACATGCGGGCATGGCTAAGATGGTGGACAGATAGCAGCGCAAAGCTTTTGCTCTGCTTCTTGTTTTTTTTCTCTGAGAGGATTTTATTATTTTTTCTCAATGGAATATTGATTTTTAATAGAATTATATACTTAAACCAGTATAGATACCTTTCTGAAAAAAAAATTTGGAAGCAGCATTTTGATTTTTCCTGTCAGAGTATGTTTAGACTGTTAATCTATCATGAGTCACTGAAAAGTGAACTCACAAGAAAATTTCATTAAGAGGAACTTCAATCTATTATTGGGAGTATCCAAGAACTTTTTATAAAAATAGACAAACTGTAAACAAAAATGGATTTTATAAAAGGAGACTGCAACAAACAAATGGACTTTCTCAAAGAAGTGTTAAAACAACAATCTACTCAGATTTCTTCAATTGAAGATACAGTGACAGATGTGGATGGAAGACAGAAACTGAAAGCCATACAAAATTTTTACTAAAGCAAAACACTTTATTACTAGAGAAGATAGAAGATTTAGAAAACAGGTCTCATAAAAATAATATGAGAATCTATGGAATCCCAGAGAAAAGAAGAAGGGGACAATTTGATACTTTTCTTAAACAACTGGTTGCCTAAAGTTCTCAACTTACCAGAAGCACTTTCATTTGGTATTGAAAGGGCTCACAGGTCCCTATCTTCATCTTCCTTAAAGAAAAACCCTCCATTGCCTAGATCCATTAATGTTAAAATTTTGTCCAGTCAAGACAAAGACTTAAGTTTAAAGACAGCTTCGGCTAACACACCAATTAGGGTTCCAATCACGACCATAAGTTCAAATGTGTAAACATTCGAGCATTTGAATGGAAATCTCCATAAGTGGAGGTTTCCATTTTGTTCAATGGGGTGCAATGTCAGAGTTGGTATATTTAAGTAGCGGGGGTGTGGGGGACACATGCTTAAAACAGTTTATTTTGTTTTCTGTTGTTTTTGTTTTTTTTTTATCCATAGTCGAAGTTTTGTAACTTTGAGCATAATGGATCCTACATTACGTGCTCGAAGTTATAAGACTTTGACTATATGATATAGACCCCCACCAATTAAGCTAAAAGATAATGTCATAAGATTTGACAACTACACTTTATTGGTTATGTCTAGAAGAAAAGAAGCTATACCTTTAATCAAAAATCTGAAGAAAATAGACATTAAAGCTCAGCTTGTTTTTCCTGCTAAACTAAGGATCACCTTTCCAGATGGTCAGAGAATTGTTGACACCCTAGAAGAAACCGTGGAATATACAAAAAAAATAAAATATTTGACAAAACAGAAGACATAAACACACAAAAACATACTCGGAGGCACTGATAAAAAATCTACCAAAATGACAGAGGCCTCCAAAGCAGACATCCAAGCAACCACCACCTCAAGACATAGCAAATGCAACACATAGTTCACAAAGTCAGTGTGCTAAACAGTCACAGCCCTTAAGGCCAAACAACATGCCAGACATACTTGTAATAGGTGACTCCATAGTCAGGAACACTAACGTCCCGCTCACCAGACTGAACAAGGAGAGGGTCACAGTAAGTTGCCTGTCGGGAGCTAGAATCTGCCACATAACACAAGCACTCAGGTCACTCCACAGCAAGTACAAATATGACTCAGTCATTGTACATGCAGGTGTAAACGACCTGAGACATACCTCCCTGGACTACATGAAAAGAGACATAGAGGAGCTCTCTGATTATGTAGCCCAGGCCGGTATGACCCTGACCCTGAGCAGCATCTTACCCTCACCAAGAATGATGCCACAGTACAAAGACAAAATGATCAGTTTTAACAATTGGCTTAATTACTGGTGTCATTCTAAGGGGATCCAGTGTCTGTCTGCTTGGGATGACATGCTTGACAAGCCACGCTGCTTCGCAAGGGATGGTTTGCACCTGTCACCCCTGGGCTTCCAAATATTGGCCAAGGCTCTTGCCACCCACATAGTGCCTTTTTTAGGCAAGGCTCAAATGACAAACCTACCTCCCTAGAAAACACAAGTGGAAAAAAACTAAGGGTAATGCTGCTCAATGCCAGAAGTCTAAACCTCAAGATGCACGCCCTCGAAGCCCTTCTCAGTATGGAGAACATCGATGTCTGTGCAGTGACTGAAACCTGGTTCAAGGCTCCTGAGAGCACCCCAGCACTATCAGGTTTTACCTCATATCATGCTTTCCAGCCCCAAAACTTGGACAGAACCACAAAAGGAGGGGGTGTATCCATTTTCATCAAAGATACCCACACCTCCAGGTTAGTGGCAACGCATGAAGCATCGGAGACTATCCAGGTGCAACTAACCATAGGCAAAACCGCCTTACAGTTTGTAGCATGCTACAGACCACCCTCTCAAACTCAGGAACCCCACACAGCCTTCCTGAAGACACTGGAGAGTATGAATGTCTCTCCAAATACCATCATTTTGGGAGACTTCAACTACCCAAACATAGACTGGGAACATTACTCAAGCCCCAACACTCTAGCCCAAAGGTTCTTAGAATTCATAAACTCAAATGCAATGGAACAACTAGTCACCATTCCCACAAGAGGAGACAATATACTAGACCTGATCATCACAAACATGGGGACAAAATGCTCCACACCGGAAGTACATCCCTCTTTGGTAAGATCAGACCATAAATTAATCTCACTGGAAATCCACATCCCGCCCCCACAACCTGCACAAAAGACCACAGTGAAGAACTTCTCAAAAGCAAACTTCACACTTCTTAAGACTGAAGTGGTATCTTTCAAGGCCCCTGGGCCAGTGGAAACCACAACCAACACTGCTGAATCCCTTGCAAATGCCTTCTATGGGCACCTTCAAGAATGCATGGATCATGCAATCCCAAATAAAACCAAGACCCATTCCCCCAAAGGCAGGCGACCGGTCTGGTGGACCCCAGCCATAAACAAACTTTACAACAGAAGGAGGAAGCTACTACATGACAGAGCAAAACCCCTAAAAGGAAAGGCATCTCTGATCAGTACTAGCAAAAAACTATGATCACTCATAAAATCATCCAAGGCCAACTTTGAGAGAAAAATCGCAAATGACACAAAAGACAATCACAAGGCCTTCTTTAGCTATGTTAGAAACCTGGGTGGAAACTCCCAGATATGCTCAGAGTTAGTCCAAAATGACACAAAATACACTGAACCCACTGACATTGCCAACATTCTGGCAGACAGGTTCAGTACAAATTTCTCCTCCCCCCCCAAAAGGAGAAATAACTATCCCAGCAGAGTGTAGCCTCTCTAACATCTCAGATGCCCAGGTGAGAGCCGCCCTCTCTAAAGCTAAAAACACAGCATCAATGGGACCGGATGGTGTCCCGGGCTGTGTGCTACATGAACTCCAAGAGGAACTAAACCCACACATAAGGCTGCTGTTTAATCTTAGCCTTACCACAGGATACGTACCCAAAGAGTGGCGTACGGCAACAGTGGTCCCACTTCACAAAGGCGGTGCTTCTAGGGACCCTGGAAATTACCACCCCATAAGCCTGACGAGCCTGGTCTGCAAAGCTATGGAGAGGATCATTATGGAACTCATAAACAAAGACATTGGGGACCTACAGACATTGGATCCTACCCAATTTGGCTTTGTCAAGGGCAGATCCTGCCTTCTGAACTTGGTCGACTTGTTTGAAACAGTCACTAAGGCCATTGATGAGGGTAAGGCAGTTCACACAGCCTACCTTGACCTTGCAAAAGCCTTTGACACAATACCCCACTCAGGCATCATAGACAAACTCACCAGCTTAAATGTAAACCCATATGTCACAAGATGGGTTGCAAACTGGCTCAAGGACAGAACCCACAGGGTCAGAGTTGCTGGAGCTATGTCAGACTCTAAGCCAGTCACAAGCGGTGTCCCACAGGGCTCAGTCCTGGGACCCCTCTTGTTCGGCATTTATTTTTCCGAGGTACAGGCAAACATAGGAGGATTGTGGCTGACAAAGTTCGCAGATGACTGCAAACTGGGCGCCATAATTGATACTCCAGCGGACACAAACATCCTTCAGAGAGGCCTCATAGAAACGGATAATTGGTGCCAGAGCCATGGCCTTAAGCTAAATGCCAAAAAATGTATAGTCATACCCTTTGGGAAAAACAAGGTACCGACAAATTACCACATAGGCGGTAATCCATTAAGTACGGAAGAGGTAATCAGGGACCTAGGGACCCAGGTTGACAGTAACCTCTCATTTGACACTCACATTGCCAAAGTGGTTAGGAAGACCTTCTATATTGCCCACCTTATCATGAAGGGTTTCACATCTAGATCAAGAGAGGTCATTGTGCCCTTGTACTCTTCTCTTATCAGGCCAATGATTGAGTACAATGACCCATTTGGGATGTATC
>NC_056740.1:108185117-108345117 GCF_019279795.1 Protopterus annectens | reverse complement strand
TGCAAACAAAGTCTGCATGAAATGAAACAGACATTGTGTAGCAGTTGTACACTCTTTGGACATTCCATCTTATCTAATGGCACCTCTACAACTTTTGTGTTCTTTTATATATAAAAAACAGATAAAAATTACAAAAAGTACCCAATCGCCTTTGTTCAGAATAGCAGAAGCTCTAAATTAAAGGAAGTTTTAACACTGGAAGCCTGGCCAGAGTTCTTTCATTTATATTCACTTATATATAGTTGTGATACTGCTTAGATATGTTCAAAAGACAACAACAGTTTCCTTGTTGTGAAAATACGTTTTTGAAAGGAGTAGTCCAAAACCTGGTCTTGATATTGATAGAGTTGTGGGTGTCCTTACTGGAAGTCTAGTTGGTAATAGGGGACAGTGTTTTGAACTTTTAAATGTGGTTAGTAAGCGCTGGTGTGGGTCTTAATGTGAACTTGAGCCAGTTTGCCTTTTTGTAGACCATAGTGGTACTTAGTTTATATAATAATGCACATAGCTAGTACATACTGAATGCATCCAAATAAAGAAAACACATTAAGAGATTGCTTTGATTTGGGATTAATAATATATGCAGTAGAGATATCCACAATATTATTAGTTTAATAGTTAGTTTGTTACTTAATTCTATTAATACTCTGTTGCACTAGGAAAGAGTTAATCTAGATATTTTCCGTCAGTTTTATATGTGGGTTTGCATGTAAATATATGAGTATATACATGTGTGTGAGACTTATACTGTGGGAAATATATCTTTGTTTTAATACTGCATAGAAATGTGCAAGTGTATAGAGTAAACCGTTAGACATCAGTCATCCTACTTAGTTCTTGTTTGAATTATTATATGCTGAAAATTAATGTGAATACTGCTCAGCTCTTTGTTTATGGTCTATATAAGCATTACAACTGTAAAATAAAGCCAAAATAGAATTGTATTCACCTCTTATGACCAGTATGTTCATTAACTGACATATGGGAATGTAAACTTATTATTGTGAAGAGAGACAAGAGACAAGTGCTTTTTTTTTCAAACAAATTTGTTATTATATAAATAAAAATCAAATATATACATTAAACCATCACTCTAGAGTTTAATAACTATATGTAGACAAAAAGAAAATAACTTAATTTACTTTAAGCATTTTGATTTTAAAATGCATTACAATTATTTTATTTTTGATTCTAGCTCTAAATAATATAGATACTGAGACTTTTTTTCCATAACACAGAATTTATATATCCAAGGTCTCATGAGTTATAAAATTAATACAGGTCTTTGTAATGTGGGTGATGGTACTCGGGTTTGTGCTGGCTGGGTAGGGATTTTCGGGGGGGGGGGGCATTGAACCTTCCTTTGTCAGTGGATCATGAAGACATTTGCTGAGACACTAATAGAGAAGCTAAATAAGCTATGATTTAAGCATCCCTTCGAATGGTTGAAGGAAGTGGCTCAAAACCCCTAACTAGCAACAGAGATGAAATTGAATATGCATGCGTGAATATGATGTCGCTTGAACAATGGTGGTGGACGGAATTCAACATGAACAACATGAACTTCACTGCTCAATAGCTATGGAACAATGTTAATTCTGAACATATATAGCATGTCCTATTTGGTGAGCTTCGGATGATAAGAAAGTTGTGTTTTGGTGGACATCCTTATGGCTTACAGGCTTGGGGCTATCATGGGGCTCCTTTTGGGGGTGACTTTATCTTGTTAGTATAGACCCAGGTAGTTTGACTCATATTACAACTTCAATTAAAGTTACTATTCAACTCAACAATACAATATAAATATTATTGTATAATACTAGAGATTTAAAGTTTATTCTTACTTTTCTTTGTGATTAAATAAAAGTTAGTTTATACACTCAGAATTAATTAAAATATTATTTCCCCCACTTCCCTCCATTAATTAAGGTAATATTAATATTAATATCAGTATTATGTTAATGTCAATTCTTTTAACATGAAAGCAAACACAGACATTTGAATATAATTGTATATTAAACAGTTTGAATGTAGACTATAGATACATTTGTCTTTTTCCGCATATTATTCTTTTCATGCGTCATTAATTAGTCTCTAAATACTTTTGAATTCAATAAAATGAAAGAATAAATACTCAATCAAGACTCTGATCAATACATAGCAATTGAATAAAACAAAGTTAATCTTTCGAGACACTGATATACATAGTTCAGATTAAATAATTATCTTTATGGTTTAGTCTATAAAGTTCCTTTTCTTACACTTAATTTACATCATAACAAGAGTAATAATTTTATAGTTCAATATACATATATATTGCTTTATGATAACATTTTTACTTGTTTACAAGAATGAATCCTTATCATTAACTAATCCTTATTCCTTTTATGAAGCGGTAGCACATGCTTATTTTGGGTTTTATAGGTTCATAGGTTCATAGGCTAGTACTAGGCTATCGGCCCTAGGCCCTATACAAGCCTAGCCATAACAATTCCCTGGCTATTTCTTCCCAGAATATTTACTTCCCTGGTCCCCTCTCTAGAAGGGTGACTGATGTGATCCCCGGGGTGAATTTCCCATCTCCCATCCAATCGTCAGGGTTCCTTTTGAAGAGGGCCAGAGAGGCAGTCAGCTTGACATGTATGGGCAGTCAATTACAGAGTATTGGGAGTCTCTGGGTCAGGAACCTATCCCTCCAGCATGTTTTGTTCATTGTGATAACCAGGTTTGGATCCCTGGAGCATGTAGCTCTGAAGGATTGGGATTTTTTTAAGTGTGGAATGTCCAACAGCACTGGGTTTGACATGGCCTCATATGTTAAGCCTCTGAGTAGGCGATATGCGACAGAGTATAGCTGGAGTTTTTTTAGATAGTCAACATAGGGCATCTGCTTTAGGCCTGTGATTCTTTTAATGAGGTATTTTTGTGGCCTTTCCAGTTGATGCAGATGTCTTGTGAGGTACATACCAAACAGGGCATTGTACTCTATAATGGGTCTAATGACGGATGAGTACAGTGGGACAATGACCTCCTTTATTCTGGAGGAAAAGCCCTTAGAGATGAGGTGTGCCACATAGAAGGATTTCCTGACTGTTGTGGCTATGTGGTTGTCGAAGGTGAGACCACTGTCCACCTGTGCCCCTAAGTCCCTTATCACACTTTCGGTGTTTAGTGTACTGCTACTTATGTGGTAATTCAAGGGTACATGTTTTTTCCCAAAGGGGATAACTATACATTTCTTGGCATTGAGCTTGAGCCCACAGCTCTGGCACCAAGCATTTGTTTCTGTAAGGCTCTTTTGTAGAATATCCACATAATTTGGGGATTCAATAATGGCTCCCAGTTTGCAGTCATCTGTGAAATTTTTTAGCCAGAGTCCCTTACTGCTGGCCTGTACTTCAGAGAAGTAGATGCCAAACAAGAGCGGTCCCAGGACTGAACCCTGAGGTACTCGGCTTGTCACTTGTCTGGAGCTGGATTTTGAGTCAGCTACTTTTACAGTGTGGGTTCTGTCAGTAAGCCAGTTGACAACCCATCAAGTGATGTAGGGATTAATGCCCAGCTTAGCAAATTTATCTATGATTCCAGAGTGAGGGATGGTGTTGAAGGCCTTGGCGAGGTCCAGATAGGGTGTATGGGCCACCTTACCCTTATACACAGCTCTGGAGACTGATTCTAAGAAGTCAATCAGGTTGAGGAGACAAGATTGTCCCTTTACGAAACCAAACTGGGTGGGGTCCAGTGTTTGAAGGTTGCCAATGTCTTTGTTTATAAGTTTCATGATAATGCGTTCCATGGCTTTGCAGATCAGGCTTGTCAGACTGATGGGATGATAGTTCACGGGATCCAAGGTGGATCCCCCCTTGTAGAGTGGGATAACTGTAGCTGTGCACCACTCATTGGGCATGAAGCCTGAGGTGAGGCTATGATTAAACATGACACTTAGGTGAGGTGTCAGTTCATTTTGTAGTTCATATAGTACACAGCCCGGGATGTTGTCTAGTCCCATGGATGTTGTATTCTTAGCTATGGAGAGTGTGCTTTTTACCTGTGTGCCCATGAGTACCACAATTTGGCAATCTTTTGGTATTGAGATTGGCCCTTTAGGGGGTGAGAGGGGGGTGAAGTTGGCACTGAATCGATGTGCCAGGATATTGGCAATATCCTTGGGATCAGTATATTTAATGCCATTCTGTTGTAGCTCAGAGCAGATCTGAGCGTTGCCATTTAGATTCTTGGCATAACTATAGTTGTCCTTGGAATCTTTGGCTGTTTTATTTTCATAACTAGCTTTAGAAGATTTTATGAGAGATCTCAGCTTCTTACTGAGGCTAGTAAGGTAGTTTTTTGCATCCTGGGATATTCCTCTTTTCTGCAACAGTTTCTTCCTTTTGTTGTATAGTTTGTTTATGGCAGGGGACCACCAGATTGGGTTTCTTTTTTTGGAAGAGACCGTCTTGGTTCTGTTTGGAATGGCATGTTTCATGCACAAGTGGATGTGCTCATACAGTGCCTTAGTGTAGGATTCAGAGTTGAACTTTCAGTTCCCATCTGCATGGGTGTCATGAAGTTTGTCACTTCTGACTTGAGTAGCATAAAGTTGAATTTGGAGAAGTTTTTTATGGATGTTTCTCTACTGGTGGGGGGGGGGATGTGGACGTCAAGGATGATTAGCTTATGGTCAGACCTGACCAATGAGGGGGTGACCACTGGTGTGGAGCATCGATCTCCCATGTTGGTAATGACCAGGTCTAGGATATTGGAGCCCCTGGTGGGACTATGGATTAGTTGGTGCAGGGCATTGGAATTCATGAATTCCAAGAACCGTTGAGCAAAGGTGTTGGTACTCGAGTAATTTTCCAAACTAATGGCAGGGTAGTTGAAATCACCCAGTATTAGGGTGTTTGGTAGTATCTTAATATTATCTAGTATGTTTAGAAATGTGTAGGGAGAATCTTGGGGTATAGTGGGGGATCTGTAACAAGCTACAATTTGGATTGCAGTCTTATCTAGTGTTAGTTGCACCTGTAGAATTTAAGATGCATTGTGTTGGGCAACTAGCCTGGAGGTGTGAATATCCTTGGTTAATATGGATACTCCTCTGCCTTTGGTGCTTCAGTCCTGGTTTGATGGCCGAAAAGTGTGGTAAGAGTTGTAGCCTGGTATTGCAGGGGTGCTCTCTGGAGCCTTGAACCAGGTCTCAGTTACTGCACAGATATCAATATTCTCAATTTTTAGGAGTGCCTCGAGAGAGTGCATTTTGATGTTTAGACTTCTAGCATTGAGTAGCATTACCTTCAGATTTTGCATGCTTGTATCTGTTACAGTGGTGGTTTTGTCCTTTGAGCCTTGCCTAAAATAGGCACTATATGGGTGGCAAGAGCCTTAGCCAGTAACCTGAATCCCATGGGTGACAGGTGCATACCATCTCTGACAAAGCATCGTGGTTTGTCGTTCATGTCATCCCAGGCAGACAGATATTGGATCCCCTTTGAATGACACCAGAAACTTAGCCAGTTGTTAAAGATAATCATTTTGTCCTTATATACTGAGGTATAATTCTGGGCGAAGGCACGATACTGCTCAGAGCTAGGGTCATACCTGCCTGGGCCACATGATCTGGGAGCTCTTCCATGTCTTTTTTCATGTAGTCCAGGGAGGTACATCTCAAGTCATTCACTCCAACATGGACAATGACAGACTCATATCTGTACTTGTTGTGGAGTGACTTGAGTGCGTGTGTTATGTGGCAGATCTTGGCACCCAACAGGCAGCTGACAGTAATTTTCTCCTTGTTCAGTCTGGTGAGTGGGATGTCAGTGTGCCTGACTATAGAGTCACCTATGACTAAAGTGTTGGGTACGTTGTCTTGCCTTAGGGGCTGTTGTTTAGTGGCATACTGGTATTTTGAGCTGTGTGTCACTTTGGTTGTGACTGGTGTTTGTTTGCGTTTCAGCTTCGGAGGTCCTTTTTGCTTGGGCAGGTTAATGTTAAGGGCCTCCACATTAGTGGGTTTAGTGTTACTATGTGTGGATGTTGGTGCCATGAGTTTGAAGGGCTATGTGTTGCTTGAGGTGTAGTGCAGGTGTTAACCTCCTCCTCTTAACTGTCTAGCACAATCTTGGCAGGAGAGAGCTTTGCTTCCAGTTTGGCTATGTAGATACATCTCTCGCAGATTGTAGTGTTAGTAGGTAGGAGGAGAGGGTTGTCTGTGTACATGAGGCAATTGCTGCATTGCCCCAGTATGCCCAGATTCACCAGGTGGACAGGAGAATTCACTGGAAGCTGACCCTTGGACATGCCTGGTTCGGTGTTTCTTTTGTAAAGTACAATAGCTGTTTTCCTTTACCTTGGCAAGGTACTTTGCAATTATAGGCTTAGTGCCTATGATTAATGTTTTCTTATTACCAAGGACAGTTGAGTGCTTGTATCAGTTTAAGGCTTCCTAGTGCTTTCCAGCAGGTTTTATAGCAAGTGCTCATCACAGGGATTCAGATTTTAGTGCTACTACTGACAAACCAGCTAGTTCTAAGGGAAAATTTGAAGAGTACACTTTCTGGCACCGGGAACAGTTTAAGGTGCTAGACTAATAAGCTAATAAAAGTGCAGGAGAGCAGAGAACTAGCAGATCTAAGGGAAATAATGAAAGTACCTTTCTGAAGCTTACAAAAAATCCTGGATACAGCAAATCTGTATCTGGGCTACACTAGTTCTAGGAAAGGCAGGGAACATGTTTTTATTTTTTATTTATTTATTTATTTATTTATTTTGTATTTATTTTTTTTAGTAGAAAGTGAAGAGGCAGAAGATAATGAGATACTTCAATATGCAGAAGCTAAAGGGGTGGGCCTAAGCTAAAGGGGTGGGCCTTTGCTAGGTTCTCACTATTAACAGTAGAATGAGCTGATGTAATGTGACTGGGGGGGAGTGTCCAGTATCAACCTTATACCAGAGGCGGGCAACTCAAAGCCACCAAGACATAAGACCACAACAAGAACAGGGTGGTGGGTGAGAAACCAGTTGTACAGATTACAGAGATATTAAATCAAAAGTGCAGATGAAAAATGAAAATAAACACTTATCTTTTCTTAATATCACAGCAGGCAGTCTCTCAGCACAGCTTGAGTAACAGGTATATATGATTTTGTTTACTACCTTAACATGGTTGAGTTGGCAAGTGGTTTGGATGACATATTCATCCAACCAGGAATGTTACATTCCATGATTAATGCTTTGAAAAGTTAAAATTTAAATGTTTAAGTTTTTTGTTATTCTCATCATCCACAGCAAAGTTTCATTATTACTTACTATATTTTTTAAGCAACAAGTCAATGATGTCTATGTTTAAAGTTCCTTTTTTTCTTTTTACATGTCTACATTTAAATGTTAATCACTAAATGTTAATGGTTTAAACAATCTAATGAAAAGAAGCAGTTTAAATATTTGTTTGTAAATAAAGTGCATATAATATTTCTTCAAGAAACTCATATAATCAAAGAAGACATAAATAGAATGTTATTAAAAAATTACAATATATTAGCTGGCTCATATTTTAAATCAAAAAGGAGAGGTGCAATGATCCTGGGGAGACGTTCTATACCTGAACCTAAAGTAATACATACATACATACACTGATAAAGATAGGTATGTTGACAATGATAAATATAGAAATTAATAAAAAATGCTATACATTGGTAAATACATATTGGATACCAGTAAGCTGTACTAAAATTGTTGAAGAGTTACTAGATAATACTATTATACATACCAAAGATGAGTTAATTATAGCAGGAGATTTTAATTGTGTATTATCAGAATCAGACACCACAAATAAACATATAAAAATATCATCTCCATTTAAACATTTAAAAACATTTATTCATCATCATCATCTTCTTTTGGCTGTTCCCGTTAGGGGTCACCACAGTGGATCATCTGTTTCCATTTTTTCCTGTCCTCTGCATCATGCTCTTTCACACCAACCGCCTGCATGTCCTCTCTCACCACATCCATAAACCTCATCTTTGGCCTTCCTCTTTTCCTGTTACCTGGCAGCTCCATCCTTAGCATCCTTTTCCCAATATACCCAGCATCCCTCCTCAGCACATGTCCAAACCAACACAATCTCACCTCTCTTGCTTTGTCTCCAAACTGTCCAACCTGAGCTGACCCTCTAATATACTGATTCCTAATCCTGTCAATCCTAGTCACACCCAGTGCAAATCTTAACATCTTTAACTCTGCCACATCCAGCTCTGACTCCTGCCTTTTCGACAATGCTACAGTCTCCAACCCATATAACATAGCTGGTCTCACTACCCTCTTGTAGACCTTCCCTTTCACTCTTATTGGTACCCGTCTGTCACAAATCACTCCTGACACTCTTCTCCACCCATTCCACCCTGCCTGTACTCTCTTCTTCACCTCTCTTCCACACTCACCATTACTCTGAACTGTTGAACCCAAGTACTTAAACTCATCCACCTTTACCAACTCTACTCCCTGCATCCTCACCATTCCTCTACCTTCCCTCTCATTTACACACATATATTCTGTTTTAGCCCTGCTGACCTTCATTCCTGTCCTCTCTAAAGCATATCTCCACCTCTCCAGAGTCTCCTCAACCTGGTCCCTACTCTCACTACATATCACAATGTAATCTGCAAACATCATAGTCCATGGGGCCTCCTGTCTAATCTCCTCTGTCAACCTGTTCATCACCACTGCAAATAAGAAAGGGCTCAGAGATGATCCTTGGTGTAAACCCACCTCCACCTTAAACGTATCTGTCACTCCCACCACAGTCCTCACCAATGTCACACTACCCTTGTACGTATCCTGTACCACTCTTACATACTTCTCTGCCACTCCCGACTTCCTCATACAATACCACAACTCCTCTCTAGGCACCCTGTCATATGCTTTCTCTAAGTCCACAAAGACACAATGCAACTCCTTCGGACCATCTCTGTATTTCTCCAACAACACTCTCAGAGCAAATATTGCATCTGTAGTGCTCTTTCCTGGCATGAAACCATACTGCTGATCACTAATCATCAACTCCCTTCTTAACCTAGCTTCCACTACTCTTTCCCATAACTTCAAGCTGTGACTGATCAATTTTATCCCTCTGTAGTTACTGCAGCTCTGCACATCACCCTTATTCTTAAAAATAGGTACCAAAACACTTTTTCTCCACTCCTCAGGCATCCTCTGACTTTCCAAAATTTCATTAAACAATCCGGTTAAAAATTCCACTGCCATTTCTCCTAAGCACCTTCATGCTTCCACTGGTATGTCATCTGGGGCAACAGCCTTTCCATTCTTCATCCTCTTCATAGCTGTCCTTACTTCCTCCTTGCTAATCTGCTTCACTTCCTGATTCACTATCTCCACATCATCCAACCTTCTCTCTCTCTCATTCTCTTCATTTATCAGCCCTTCAAAGTACTCTTTCCATCTACTCAACACACTCTCCTCACTTGTGAGTACGTTTCCCTCACTATCCTTTATCACTCTTACCTGCTGCACGTCTTTCCCAGCTCTGTCCCTCTGTCTAGCCAATCGGTACAGGTCCTTTTCTCCCTCTTTAGTGTCCTATCTCTCATACAACTCTCTATATGCCTTATCCTTAGCCTTCGCCACCTCTCTCTTTGCCATGCGACTCATCTCCTAATACTCATGTCTACTTTCTTCATCTCTTTGACAATCCCACTTCTTCTTCACCAGCCTCTTCCTCTGTATACTCTCCTGTACTTCCTCATTCCACCACCATGTCTCCTTGTCCTCCTTCCTCTGTCCAGATGTCACACCAAGCACCTTCCTAGCAGTCTCCCTTACTAGCTCTGCTGTAGTTACCCAGCTATTCTGTAACTCTTCATTGCCTCCCGGTGCCTGTCTTAACTCTTCCCTGAACTCCACCTCACAATCACCCTTTTTTAACTTTCACCATTTAATCCTTGGCACTGCTTTCACACTCCTCCTCCGCTTCTTGATCACCAACATCATCCTGCAGACCACCATTCTATGCTGCTTAACTACACATTCCCCAGTCACCACTTTACAGTCTCCAATCTCCTTCAGACTGGCCCTCCTACATAGGATATAATCCACCTGTGTGCATCTTCCTCCATTCTTGTAAGTCACCCTATGCTCCTCCCTCTTCTTAAAATACATATTCACCACAGCCATGTCCATCCCTTTCGCAAAATCCACAATCATCTGACTTTCTGCATTCCTCTCCTTAACACCATACCTATCCATCACTTCCTCATCCCCTCTGTTCACTTCAACAACATGCCCATTGAAGTCCGCTCCAATCACTAGTCTCTCACCCTTGGGTACACTCACCACCACTTCATCCAACTCACTCCAAAATTTTCCTTTCTCATCCATCGCACACCCAACTTGTGGAGCATATGCACTAACAACATTCGTCATTACACCATCAATTTCAAGCTTCATAAACATCACTCTATCAGACACTCTCTTCACCTCCAAAACACTCTTGGCATACTGTTCCATTAGGATAACTCCTACCCCATTTCTTCTGCCATCCACACCATGATAGAACAATTTGAACCCGCTTCCTATACAATTGGTCTTACTTCCCTTCCATCTGGTCTCTTGCACGCACAATATATCAACCTTCCTTCTCTCCATCATATCAGCTAGCTCTCTCCCTATACCAGTCATACTGCCAACATTCAAAGTTCCTACCCTCAGTACTACACTCCTAACCTTCCTCCTCTCTTCCTGCCTTCAGGCATGCCTTCCCCCTCTTCTTTTTCTTCGGCCAACAATAGCCCAATTTCTGCCAGCACCCTGTTGGCTAACAGTACTGGTGGCGGTCGTTGTTAATCCGGGCCTCGACCGATCCGGTATGTAATTATGAAAAGTTCTCTGCATCAGTAATTTTTGGCAGAGGTTTCACACCGGATGCCCTTCCTGACACAACCCTCTCCATTTATCCGGGCTTGGGACTGGCACAAAATAATGCACTGGCTTGTAATGATCTAAATCTATGGGATATATATGAATTAAAATCTGTCCAATCACTTCATTACACACACTATTCATTTAATATTGATAAAGTATCCACGTCTAATAGCCTATATTCTAGAACTGATGATGTGCTAATAATGTCTTGTCCATTATCAGATTATAATGCCATTTCTTTCACTATAAACCTTACAATAGATAGCCTAATAAATAATACTAGAATTCCAGCTTATATTACCCAGTTAAAAGATTTCAAAGAATGGTTTATAAAGGAGTTAAACCAATTTGTAGAACTAAATGATAATGGAGAAGTCACAGACATTATTCTTTTGGACTCATTAAAGGCTTATGTATATGGAAAAATTAGAAGTTGGTATATTAGCAAAATAAAAGAATGGAATAAGGAATTAGAAACATTACAGATTAAAATAGATCATTTAAAATTAAATACAAAACCAAATCACACAAATATCAAATATGAATTAAAATTATTAAATCAAAAATATTTAGATACAATGCAACATCTAATTACAATACAATTAGAAAAATGGAAAAGTTGCTCTTATTCAGTTAATCCCAAAAGTCTACATAAACTTGCTATAGGATCCAAGAAAAAAAAACACCAAAGAGAGAATGATAAAGAAATAACAGACTTGAAAGATATTTTAGAAAGTTTCAGATGCCACTATGAGAATATAAATAACACCCCCAATCTTAGATTATGACCTTGTTATAAATGACTTTCTGAAAAGTAATATACAACAAAAAAAAACTAAAGAGCAAAAAAAGTATTATTGACAAGCCAATTCTATTAAAAGAAATAAAAGACCAAATTCAAAATATTAAGACAAATAAAGCTCTGGGATTGGATGGTTTAATTCCTGAATTATATAAACTTATGCCAGAGAATATTACTAACCTACTACAGAATGTATTTGAAAAGATCAAAATGTCTCAAGTTATTCCCCCATCTTGGCATTACACCCTTGTAGCTTCCATCCTTAAAAAGATAAAAAATAAAAAACTTTGCTCTTCCTATAAACCCATATCCCTAGTAAATGTGGATTATAAAATATTTATGTCTATTTTTGTGAAAAGATTGAATCATATAATTCCAAAACTAATTAATGAAGACCAAACTGGATTTATTTTGGGTAGAAAAGTCCATGATAATATAATCCAATTAAATACATTAATTGATTTAGCTAATAAAAAGAAAAAAGAACAATAATCAGTTTTGATATGAATAAAGCATTTGATTCTATCAGCTGGTCTTATTTATTCAAAATACTTAAAGAATACAACTTTCTGAACTATTTATAAATCTCATCACAAATTTATACAATAATTCATATTCACTTGTAAAATTAGGCTCTTATATATAGCCAAATCCTTCAACGTTTTAATAGGTACAAAGCAAGGTTGTCCTATATGTCCTTATTATTTGCTTTAGCAATTGAACCTTTTGCAAATTATATTAGATCTGATAGTAAAATCAAAGGTTTTTCAATTAATAAAAAGCTTAGCTGTAAAAATTCAGTTATTCACAGATGATATTATTATAACTACTGGAGATATAGAATCTTCTTTATCACACATTATTTCATCCTTAAATCATTTTGAGAAAATTTCAGGTTTAAGCTTTAATAAAAACAAAACAAAAATGTTATTAATTAATAAAATAGCCTCTGATTTCCTTAATTGTTTCATAGAATTCAAATGGAACAATACTCATATTGATTATCTTGGAATTGATATTACAACTACAGTAAAAAATACAATTCAAACAAATTATTCAAATTTAATCAATATGATTACATGACTAATAGAGGATTAGAATAAATAATTTTTTTACAATGGATGATAGACTTACTTTAATAAAGATGATTATGCTACCAAAAATCTTATTCTGTATACAGGCTCTAATATTTCTTCCCACTAAAACAATAATTAACAAATTAAACACAAATCTTTTAAAATTCCTCTGGTATTCTAATAAGCCAAGAGTGTCTTTTGATTGGCATACTAAAAGCTGGGATGATGGAAGAATAGCTTTGCCAGATACTGAACTATATGTAAAAATCTACTATTATAAATATGATGACATTATGGTTAAGTGCCTCATATCACTCAACATGGAAATCCATGCATGAATGATTGATTCAAAATAACAAGCATAACCTAATTCCTCAAAACTTATTTGGTACCAAAACATTTTATTGGATCTTAAAACATTTCTTCATAAATGAAAAAAAAAATATTGTCTATTGTATTAGCAGATTATGTTCTTAATATATTTAAGTCATTCATTGATGCTAATTATAGACTTAAAGATTTGTTGTTTTTTCAGTATTTCCCATACCTAACACCAAGGGCTGTTTAGACACATTTAATAAAAACAAGATGTTAGAATTTCAAGAAACCAATTTGTTATATTGGCATCAATTTTTAAATGGAAATAAATTACATACCACTGAATTTCTTCTCTCAAAATTTTCTTTAAGAAAACATAGATGCATAACATATGTAAATGATAAACTTAAGATAATAATGAATTATAAAGAAAAATGATTCCTAAAATCTTAGATTTCTTGATAAATATTAATCACATTCCTTTCCACAGTAAATCTTATGTATCAGTAATATATAAAATCATAAGAGCGAAATTTATAAATTTGAATTAAAATTATTGGAATTACTCTACAAAACTAAATGGATTTGAGTTTTCAATAGATAATAAGACATAGATTTTAAAGTCAAGTTGTAAAACAACATCCTCTCTTTATTGGAAAATTTATGATTGGAAATATATACACAGAACCTTCTTAACTCCTGACAAAATTGGAATAATCTATAAAACAAAGGAAGGTAATGCTGGAGATGTAATTGTGACATACAAGCAGATTCGGCTCATATGATTTTAAAATGTAAATTGGTTTTACCTTTTTGGAATTAATTTATTAAGTTTTCCCAAGTGCTATGGATTGATAAGTGTTATATAACTTATTCACTCATTTTATTTAATGCCCCAGTACCAGAAGTTATCCCCAGATCACAGTTGCCTCTCCTTTGGTCAATTTTATCACTGGCTAGAAAAACAATTACAAAAAAATGGAAATGTAAAACTGCTTTGTCTTTTCATGATTTCATTATTTTAGCTAAAAGCATCTGCAGGAAAGAACTTTCAACTTTAAACATAAACATAACAAATATTACTCATCAAAAAAATATTGGCAAAAATTATGTGATTTACAAGAAAAATATTGTTGACTTGTATTAATTTATTATTGCTGTGGATTCTTGTAAATAGTTATTTTTCTCCTTTTGTTATTCATTTGTTTGTATTTGAATTGTAATCCTTCAAGTTTGTAAAATTAATAATTTTTTTTTTAAAAAAAGAACCCACTCATAATGCTGCCACCTTTGAATACAGATCCTTATAGTCAAAGCAATAAAAAGTATGGCTGTGAGAGTTGGACTACAAACAAGGTTATACATCTGAAACTTGATTTTTTTTAGAAGTCCATGGATAACAACAAGATCAAATCAGTCAATACTTGAAGAGATAACTTCAGACTGGCATATCTGAAAGTTGTTGTTGTTGTCTTTCACCTTTTCCCAGTAAGGGGTCACCACAGCTTATTAGAATACCAGAGGAATTTTAAAAGATTTGTGTTTAATTTGTTAATTATTGTTTTAGTGGGAAGAAATATTACAGCCTGTATATAGAAAAAGATTTTTCGTAGCTCGACGCCCAACCTTTAACGAAGGCACGCCCATTTATGCACGCATGTCTTTTGAATGCTACCCAACCAACGGGAGGACATGCAGACTCCACACAGAATGCACTCCTAAGCCCAGCCGAGAATCAAATGGGAGAACCTCTTGCTGTGAGGTAACAATGCTACCGCTGTACCACCGCGGCATAGCATATCTGAAAGTAAAGCAAATAAATCACTTTGGCTGCATAATGTGAAAACACACTTCTTTGGGTGAAGCAATGATGTTGGGAAAGATTAAAGGCAAAAAAAGAAAGAAAGCATGGAAGAGGCTACAATGGAAAACCATTATTACTGAAATAATGATCATCAGTTGGAAAGAACTGAAAGAGATAGTAGTTGATAGGCAGGCTTGACATGCTAAATTCTATGAGGTCATGAAAAGTCAGAGTTGATTAAATGACTAAGTCTGGTTTGCTAAAACTTTGATGAGTCATCTTAAACTAAGTGTAATATTATCTGTGCATCTCACTGCATTTCATAGGTAGTTAATAGGCATGCAGTCAGTAGACCACAAGGAACCTAAAACAATTTCCCAACTTCTTCAAAGCACTCTCTGGTTAAGTAACTTGATGACAGTTATACAGCAGGCAAATGGGGGGTTAGGGAATCAACTTCACAGCCTTAACAGCCTTAATCCTATGTCCTGTCCGAGAAAAGCTCATTCACACCATATATACTTAGCATATAAAAAAGTGATGATTACCTCATCTCAGTGATTCTGTTCACTTGTAATATCCCCTTCAATGCTGATTACTCACTAAAAGGTATAGTTAAGTACACAAGCAAAATAGGGGACCCTGCACATACACTCAAAATGTTTTCACTGGCATCAAATCTATTTATTTATATTATTTATTTTATTTATTTACTTTTAATTATGTATTTGTGAACCAGATAAGTAGGTTGGTCCCAGGACCCTTTTCAGTCAAGACCCAGGCAGTAAAATTAAAGCAATATAAATCAGAAAGTATAACATTATAATCAGTAAATAACATTGTGAAACTTGCAAAAAATAATACATTTTTCATCCCCCCATCAATTTTGAAAAAGTCCTCTTGGTACTTGACAGAACTAAAAACTCTACTTCTATGAATCATAAACACATTCCTGGATGTCTGCTGGAGAAGTGCAATGTCCAGCCTAGCAAAATTCCTTAAGAAAATCTTCAGCCCAAGGCTCAACACTTGTTATGTCCCTGAGTGTGGGAAATGGCTGTTGCAATGCCCTTGCAGGAAGGTTGTCCCCCTACTGACCATGGGAATTATAGGTCTATTAGTCTCATTAGTATCATATTATAGCTAAACTAATAACCAATAACATAGATGACCTTATATCCCTAAATGCACACAAGTTCAGTTTTGGAAAATGCATATCATGCCTGCTCAACCTGAAAGAGTTACTGTGGTAATAGACAAGGGGCATACAGTCCACACAGCTTATCTGTTGTTGTCCATTACATCTGTTTTAAAATTAAGATCTGCTAAGCTGTAATGACAGCTTCGGTTGTCATTTTATGTAAATCCACTAGATTTGTATCAATAAATTCTGTTTGTTGATTCTCCGGCTCTTATTTGGCTGCTCGAGGTGTTTGTGGTTGATTTTAGTCTTCTTTGGTGGCCATCCTTTGTAGTTTTTATCTGTACCTTGCCAAGATCTTTGATAGTATCCCCCATGTTGTGATTATTGGCAAAGTCTCCCAACTCAACATAGCTTGCTGGAATGACAAATGGATGACTGAGAGAACCTATACAGTGAAGACCGGGAGTATTTGCTCCAGAAAGAAAAATGTCACCATTGGTGTCCCACAGTGCTCTGCTCTGAATCCCTCTGTCTTTGATATATATTTCTGTGACACAAAAGCTTTTATTGATGGTCTATAGTTAATCACATTTGCTGCTTATTGCAAACAAGGGCAGTTATTAAATCCCTTTCTAATACTCAAGAGCTGGACCAAACAAATGCTTTGTATATTAATCACGGGCTTACCCTCAATATCAAGAAAATCAGCATAGTTTCTTTGTGCAAGTATATCAACACTGCTCCCTCACACATAGATAACATCCCACTTAAATTTGACACTCCTATTCTATTTGTCTAAGCAGTACAGCCATTATCCAATCACACAGTGTATATTGATAATAGAATCTCCTTTGACCACCATGTCTCTCTGGTGGTTAGAATATCCTTCTACTTGCACATTTTATCTTTTGTTGTAACTCATTGAGGCTCACAGAAGTTATAGTCCCACTTTACTTATCCCTTATTAGGCCCATCACTAAATATAATTCTCCCGTCACCTTGTACCTGGCTAAGAACCTAAACCAGCTTGACAGATCTCAATGTTTCTTTACCAAAAAAATAATCACAGATCTCAGTACTCTTAGGTGTTCTGACAGACTAAAAGCTCTGTCCTGCTAAGCATTGTTATGCACACACTTGTGGGATGATCTCTGCTTAGTCTTTCATGCTATGAGCAGCTTAGTTCTGTTTAAATACCATCACCTAAATAGAATGAGTTGTAAAGCAAACATCTGTTCTAGAGACCTAAAACTGTACTCCCACCTGAATATCACCAAATGCCATGACAATTACCTAACCCAGCATACACCCATTTCTGGAACAGACTGCCCTTATCTATCAAGCAAAAGTACTTCCCTTATAGCCCTATAAACTGGGATGGATAACTAGATGGATGATCACAAGTTTCCAACACAGATATGTGGAGACAGACTACTTAATGGCTGACATTGGTAGTCATGGTTAGCGTTGTTAGTCTGCCACAGTATTAGGTGATACGGCTGAACTTCTCAATACCATAAGATTAGTAACTACCAATGAACCTATTCGAAATATTAGCATTATTTGAATACAAGACTTCAGTAAATTGAAATAATTGTTGAATGCTACCACAGAATAAGATATATTGATAAACATGACATTAGTTAAAGGACAGAGTCACAAACAGGAATAAGTGAAAACTACACATTATGTAACATAATGGTTAAAAAGACACATTGGTAACATAACACATTGCCAAAAATTGCACTTTAGCCAAGTCCACAAATGGCTATATAATACAATTGCTAAATGACCTATTAGCAACCAATGGCTCACAGAGGTGGAAGAAAGGATTAACGTCAAAGACATAGGGTCATAGGGGGGTGGTCCAGAGTACATAACATCAGATGCAAGAACTGTCTCATTAGTGGATTGAAGTAACAACAAAATGATGGAGCAAGAAGTTAATTCATTGAATAACTGCCACAAACTGCAAAACATGCCAAAAGACACAACAGTAAACAGATATACTGCCAAGAGTACATAACATGTGATGTAACAGAAGGAAGGCACAATAGCATATGATACACTAATAGCATTAGCTAAAACAGTGGATGACAGACAAAGGCTATATCTTGTCTTTTAAAATCATGGCAAAGAAAAGGCAGTGAAGAGATAAAATCAAAACTGGTGAATTACAGTCAGCATAATTTTAGATACCATAATAACATTGACAGTGATCTATATTTCTACATATTATATATATATTCTCAGATATTCCTAAAGTTCAGATACAGCGCTATTTGCCACCCTTCATGAGCACCTTCTACCCCTTAAGGGGCAGATCACTGACCTGAAATAATCAGTACCACTAACAGGGAATTTAAACCGGGAAATCCAGTCACTATGTAATGATTCCTGTTTTTTCCCCTTCAGTCTTCCCTGCTGCCTTCCCTGAATGTAAAAGAATTCCATGAATCAATCTGCAGTAATCATGTGTACTGTCCTATACAACCAAAAAGACAGACTGAATTTTGCTAATGTAATGACTTTTCCATATTTTGTCATTTACTGCCATAGCTGGTCAAACATCAGGAGAAATCCAGTGATCCAGAGCTGATATTTATTGTATATTCGAATAGTATGCAGCAGTTATGCTACCTTAATAAAAGATAAAAGGGAAATGTGAAAGTTCTGGGTTGCACCAATCGGAACACTTGTATTAGATGAATGCTTTTTGGCTGACTGACAACAATGCAACAGCTTTATCACTAAAAGACAGATAGGTGGTGTTGTGACCGTGGAGTTGGCATATATAAGGTTGGGGAATGCAAACAGTTTGAAAACCTATTCGGTGAAAGTGGATTTCAGCATTTTTCTTTTCTTGCTGTTTTGTCCATCAGATAAAAAGTGATTGATGAATAACTGTGAATCTGCATCATCTGGGAAGGAGACAGTAATTAACAGATTCTAACTAGCAATTGTTGTAAAGCGCTCATAGAAGTGTATAAAATTTGAGCATGTACCGTTATTGGATTTCTTTAAATTTTGTCAACAGTCCAGATATCATAAGTTGGATTGTGGTTACTGATGTAGTTAAGCAGAGAACCATTAAATCTGATTCATAGCCTGAGAGGAGAGTGACAGAATCTTTTGGGTATTTGGTTTAGTGATTCTAGTAGTGAAGGTTATTACTTGGGCATAATAGAGTTATTTAAGGATGGAAGAAAACATTTACATTATCCTTTAATTTGATGCTAAGCCTACCCTCTGCCATCTGTGACTCTTGTTTTGAGAGTCAACTACATTGGTATCTTAATATAAAATAAAATCAGTGCCAACACAACATGGCTATGGAAAACAACTGTTTATTAAAATAAATAAAATGTTAATTGCTTTCCTGATCACTTAATTGTTTCTTCAGACCAACAAACATTAAAAACCTTGCCCTTATGAATTAATCAAACAACCAATCAAAAAAATGCATTATCTTGCATTCAATCACTGTAAGGCTCACATAAATATTAAATAGCAGTTAATGTAGTTAAAATAACTGAAACTATTTAAGATGCAGAACTCATAAAACACAAATAAAGCACCTAACTATAACAACACAGGTCTGTTTAATGCTTTAAGGGTCTCCTTTTTAAAAAATGTTTTAATGGCACCACTTCATTTAAACCTGGTGGATTTTCTGCTTTAAAATACAGAATCCATTTTTGTTCTGCTGCTTCTGTAATAGTTTTGATATCCCCTCCCCTCATATTAACTTCTATCACTTCCAATACAAAGAATCTAAAGGTATGATTAAGCCCTTCCGTAATCACGTCATGCTAACGCACTTGTTGTTTTATTGCTCCTAATGTCTCTATTATGTTCTAAAATTCTATCCTTAAATGGACAATTCATCTTGCCTATATAAAAGGCAAAACTAACATGGCAATAACTAAAATAAACTATATTCTTAGTTCTACAATTAGCATAGAACTCAAAATCAATCTTTATTCTAAGTATGGGATGTGTAAAAGAAGTTCCCGTGTGCATGAGGCTACTGGATGTGCAACTTCTACAGAGATATGTACCTTTCTTGTTTGAAATATCATTAGATTGTCTGTATGTCTTGTAACATAAATGCCTTTTCAGTGATTTATTGTTACGGAATATAAAACTGGGTTTACTACCTATAACCCCTTCCAGTTCTTTGATTGTTGTAAGTATATTCCAATTGTTCTTAATTATATCACAAAATGTGCCTATGTCACTGGAGTAACATAGTGAAAATCTAAGAGTATTACCTATGTTGGAATCATTACAACCACTTTGCATGTTCCCATGTTCAGAAAAATATGGTTTATCCTTACTTCGTCTTTCGTTTCTAACGATACAAATACAATTATTGATTTCTTCCTCCTTATGGCCACGAGCCATAAACTCTTCTTTTAACCCTAATTTAAGCTGTCCATCATTATGAAGCCTCATGAGTCTGAGAAATTGTCCTCTCATGACATTCTTATTAACATGCTTTGGATGCATGCTGTCTTTATGCAGTATAGCGTTTTTCCTACTCATTTTCCTGTCTAGACTTGTTTCTATTTGATGTACATCTGATTTCTTAACCTTAACATCCAAGAAATCTATTTGTGTCTTAGAATAATTAAAAGTAAATTTAAGGAAAGTTGTAATTGTATTTAAATATTCAAGAAGCTCTAATAACATTTCATGAGTTCCTCCCCACAAAAGAAAAATATCATCCACAAACTGTTTATACCACAAAATATGATCACAAAACCTATTCCCTTCAAGTACTGAAGTGGTTTCCCAGTGTGCAAGAACTAAGCTGGCATAGCAATTAGCGCATGCTATGCCCAGTTTACCTCTGAAAACTTGAAACTCACATTGTCGAAAGACAATTGTGCAGAATATGATTTAAAGTTTTCAGATACCCGAATAGAAATGCAGCAAATGTGCAATGAGCGAATGCACATTGACATTCGCTCATTGCAGATTCGGCATTGTGGTTTGAAGTGCACTATAGTGGGGATCGGGAAGTGGACCCTTTCCCCACTGTAGTGCGACCTCGGAGTTAGAATAATAAAGTGGGGGGCATGGGAGGTGCAGGGGGGCTTGCCCCTCTGCAGTATGAGCTGTATTCGTAATTGTAGTTCGAAAATCAGCAAATCTGGTTTTTGATTTGCTGATTTTCGAGCATAGGTGCAGTTGGGAATGACAGTTTTCATCATTCCAGTTCACACAAAGGGCCATTCAGCAGGTTGATTTTCAACTTTTCAAGGGTAAACCGCTATGCCCATAGCTGCATCAACTTTATTATTATTGGGTATTTGGTTTAGTGATTCTAGTAGTGAAGGTTATTACTTGGGTATAATAGAGTTATTTAAGGATGGAAGAAAGCATCTACATTATCCTTTAATTTGATGCTAAGCCTACCCTCTGCCATCTGTTACTCTATTTTGCATGACAACTACCTTGATATCTTGTATCATGGCTGTTGTTTTATTTGCCAAATAAGATTTAACATTTTTTACATTTTACTTTTTGAATTCTAAGACCTTATCATATGTTATAACCTTTTAAAATACCTTTTTACTTATTGTTTAAGTTTGTTACTTGGAATATTTTGCAGACACCCTAATGGGTATGGACATCAGCTTGGTACAACAACCCTGTGTTTCTAAAGGTTAGGCAAACAGTCCACATATTTTGTCCTGGTGAGGCCATATGAAGGCTTAAACATGCATGTCCACAACTAGTGGGGTTTGGCTTTATTGACCTGAATTTGCCAATAATAGATTTAAAAAGAAAAGAGTCATGGGCATTCAGAACTGTCATATAATTGAAACACCTGATGTCTTTAAGGGGTCATTTGTATATATTCCATGTGCCTCTAATACAAGAGGCTTAAGGAATCACACAGTGGAAACTCTAGCTTGGCTAGATTTTTCTTTTAGTTTTTACTGACTGGTTTGTCTGTGTGACCTTTTTCTCTTGTTTTAACCTTTTAAAATGTCTATCACTTTTATTTTCAGACCTCTCACTTGTGATATACAATATGACTGCAAATATCCTTACTAACATTATCAATATCCATACAAAGCATTGTACTGACTGATGGGCATCTTCATGAAATGGGTTAGGCTCATTTATTTTAACTGCAGAATGATACGGAAAGAAAAGTCTTTTGATAACCTGCAAAAGCCATGACACCATGCACATGTTTCACCTTCATTTAGGATTTGCAGTATATGGGATAAAATCATTAATGCTATTCTTCAGAATTAGAATGTACTACCAGGGGCAATTGTGGTATTCAGGTCAAAACTACACTTTCAAGATGTTTTTTCACTCATTTAGTATCCTTCTTCTAATTACTTCTCTTTTATTTATCAGCTTTTAGAAATGTTTCATATCTGGTTATCAGCTGTTTCACCTTCTAGTGATTGTTTTCTTTGTCTGTGGCCTTAGCTTCCATTTGTGTATAAACATGAACTGAATAATCATTGCTATGCTCTTCCTCCAAACTTTTTTATTAAGACATTCCTCCATTAAAAAGTGCATTTAGAACAAAACTTTAGTTATTGTGAAATATTCAGTCCATTAGCTCTTTCTTTTCTACCACCTTCAATTGCCTTAAAATGTTAAAATACAATCAGCTGCATTTGTTAAAAAAATAGTAATGTATCATAAATTACAATTAGTGAAAAATTTCAGGGAATGCATTAAAAAAATTGGCACCTAAGGACTTCAAGTGTGGAAGTTTCTAGCTGGTCCTGCAAATCACAAAAAAAGCAATCCACTATAAAATTTATGTAAGGATGAAATATGGGTACTGCAAACCATTTGCAGGAATAAGAATATCTGGTTGATGAAACCAGATAAGAGGGGTGGGCTGGTGGTAATGAAAAGCACTGATTACAGCTCTAAAATGGAAATTGTATTATTGACAGACGAATATGAAGAGGTATCAAGAAATTGGTTATGTTTAGCATGCAGTAAGCCAGAAGTTTTATTAAATGATCTACTGATGCAAGAACAGATCTCTTTTGCATGACTTTAACTATGTCAACATTGAATATCCTAGAGTACCAGGCATATGTGGTGTACCCAATATAAATAAAAACCTTTTGGACCCCCCCCCCACTTTGTCCAATTGTCAATGCTAAGGGTCAAAACAGTGAAATGGCTAAGTTTATTGATTATAGATTAAAATATGTTCTTTGCCAGGGAAAGCACATCTACAAGGATTCCTGGGATTTTGATTTTTTGAAATGTATTAGAATATGTGCACTGAAGATACAATTTTAGTAACAATGGATGTTAAAGATCTCTTTTCTGTGATCACACACGATGTGGAGATATCATGGTGTTATGACTATTTGAGAGCAGGTAAGACACTGGATACCAACTTAATTAATGTTCTAAGAACTTTCATGGAGTTGATTTTGGATAATAATTTTTTTTTGATGGCATAATATACAAGCAGAGGACAGGTGTTGCCATGGGGGCAATATTTGCCCAAGCCTTAGCTAATATTGTAATGGCATACTGGGAGCACACATTTATTTTTCAGTCAGGCTTTGAAAGTGCTTCATCCCTACATGGTAGATACCTGAATAACCTGGTTATTTTTTGGAAGGATACCAATTGGAATTTTTTTGGCAGATTTACAACACAATTGATTTTCTAAAATTTACAATGGATTATTCACTAGTGCTTTAAATTACCCTGACATGCAAATCACTAAAGATTCCAAGAAAAGGAAATTTGTTTCTAATATTTATAGGAAACCTACCTATTGCAATAGCCCTTTTCATTTTAACAGTTGTCATCCATACCATCAACCGCAATAATAACAAACTATCCTCAGCACTCTTTCTAGATCTATCCAAGGTTTTTGACATGGTTGACCACAAAATGCTTATAAATACCTTGAATGCCTTCTCCTTAAACAACCATCTACTCCAATGGTTTCAATCTTACCTGCAGGGCAGGCAACAGGCAGTCCTATGGCAGGACAAGCTATCATCTCACGTATCCATCACATTAGGAGTCCCCCAGGGCTCGATACTAGGACCCCTTCTTTTCTCCATCTTTATCAATAATCTTCATTCAGTCATCCCAGATGCTACCTGCATTCAATATGCAGATGACTCCACCTTGATTTGTTCTGACACCTCAACAGCTACTTTATTTACATTAACCCAAAATACCTTCAATACAGTGGAAAATGGCTCTCCAATCAACATCTAATCCTAAACCCCAACAAAACTAAGCTGCTCCTCTTCTCCCCCACATGCAGGACCCACCGCCATCCTTCAATATAACTGCTAACAATGGCACTATCATCTCCCCAGAAGCCCAAAGTAAACTACTGGGTGTCATAGTTGATTAACAACCTGAAGTTTGATGCACATATCAATCAAACTATCAAAACCATTAATAAAAAACATGGCTCTCTTTACAGAATCAAACCTTTCCTTACCCTACTTGCTAGAACTGCAATTGCCCATTCCCATCTACTATCAACTATTCTCTATGCCTCACATCTATTGTCCAACTTAAAGAAAACAGATGTTAATAAACTATCATCCTGCTATAACCACATTGCCAGATTTGCTACTGGCACAGCCTACCAGACACACCACTGTCACAACGTAAATCACCTAGGATTGCTTGAACTGCTTAGCCTACTGCAGTTCAACCAGCTAATAGGGGCACATAAAGTCCTTTATCAACCAGAAAATACACCTCCACTAAAAAATATTATCAGCCCCTACACCAGCCCCCGGCCACTGCGATCATCCACTAGACTCCTAGTTCAAACATACAAATCCAACTACTCAGCTGGGGACTCTCTGTTTGCTAACTCTGTTGGAAAAACATGGAACAGACTCCCAGATGACTTGACCCTAGAACCCTCACTAGCTCAATTCAAAAACAAACTCAAGAAATACTTCAAAACTCATTGGTTATGTCCTTGCACTAACCCCGACTAGTGACCTCTCTATTTCTTAGGTGCCTTACCTTCAACTACTTCTAACTTTTTTCTACTACTCCATTTCAAGAAGGGTCAATTGTATAACTGTTGCTCAATGTGTCTTAAACCTGAATGTAATGTTATGTATATATAACTTTGAAAATAATGTTATGTTTTGTAAAGCATTTTATAATAAGTTAGTACTTTATGTGCTAAATGCTGGTATTGCTTATGACTGTAATCTGCTTGAAACTAGCATTTACTAAATGTTCAATGTGAATTATTATCTTGGAGCTTTTCTCCCTGGGCCTCCATATAAAATGGACATATATCCAGTCGGACTATCCTGGTCAACAAATCTAAAATAAAATAAATAAATAAAAAGAAAGCACAAGTGAAGAGGCAGTTGGTTAGGCTTTGTTGAATGATCTCTAGTCCAAAACGTTTTGAAGAGGAAAGTGACAAGTTGAAATCCATGTTCCTAAGATGGGGTTATTCAGCTGAGTTCCTCTTTAATATTTTTGAGAAAATTTATTATAAAAAATCAAGAGGGGTCTTTTACCCACTATTAGAGGATCTGTTAGTGATGAAACAACCTAAAGAGCCCAAGACAATAGGTTCAGCAATAGTCTCATACTCACTTATAATAGTGATATTGTGATACTGATATGATTTCAAAAGTCATAAGGAGAAACTGAAGCACCAGAGCTGTCCATAGTATATGCTCATGGCTGTATAAACAGGTGGAAATAAGCAACATTATTAAAATTAGTGGTCCAGTCTATTTAAATGAGGTCATCCAAGATGCTGATTTTATTCAGAAATGTTTAAAGAGCCCGATGCAGCACACTTTCACTAGCATTATTGAAAGCATGTAAATCTTGATGCTCATGTTATAGAACTGTGAAAACGAGTTAAGGATTGCTGCAGCATTATTTAATGTATATATGCAAGAAGCTCTTATTGCCACTGGGAATCAGTGTGGTGGTCATCATCCTTGGAGGCAATTACCTATACTAGTGGATTTCTTTAAATTTTGTCAACAGTCCAGATATCATAAGTTGGATTGTGGTTACTGATGTAGTTAAGCAGAGAACCATTAAATCTGATTCATAGCCTGAGAGGAGAGTGACAGAATCTTTTGGGTATTTGGTTTAGTGATTCTAGTAGTGAAGGTTATTACTGGGGCATAATAGAGTTATTTAAGGATGGAAGAAAACATTTACATTATCCTTTAATTTGATGCTAAGCCTACCCTCTGCCATCTGTGACTCTTGTTTTGCAAGTCAACTACATTGGTATCTTAATATAAAATAAAATCAGTGCCAACGCAACATGGCTATGGAAAACAACTGTTTATTAAAATAAATAAAATGTTAATTGCTTTCCTGATCACTTAATTGTTTCTTCAGACCAACAAACATTAAAAACCTTGCCCTTATGAATTAATCAAACAACCAATCAAAAAAATGCATTATCTTGCATTCAATCCTTGTAAGGCTCACATAAATATTAAATAGCAGTTAATGTAGTTAAAATAACTGAAACTATTTAAGATGCAGAACTCATAAAACACAAATAAAGCACCTAACTATAACAACACAGGTCTGTTTAATGCTTTAAGGGTCTCCTTTTTAAAAAATATAGTATCCTTCTTCTAATTACTTCTCTTTTATTTATCAGCTTTTAGAAATGTTTCATATCTGGTTATCAGCTGTTTCACCTTCTAGTGATTGTTTTCTTTGTCTGTGGCCTTAGCTTCCGTTTGTGTATAAACATGAACTGAATAATCATTGCTATGCTCTTCCTCCAAACTTTTTTATTAAGACATTCGTCCATTAAAAAGTGCATTTAGAACAAAACTTTAGTTATTGTGAAATATTCAGTCCATTAGCTCTTTCTTTTCTACCACCTTCAATTGCCTTAAAATGTTAAAATACAATCAGCTGCATTTGTTAAAAAAATAGTAATGTATCATAAATTACAATTAGTGAAAATTTTCAGGGAATGCATTAAAAAAATTGGCACCTTAGGACTTCAAGTGTGGAAGTTTCTAGCTGGTCCTGCAAATCACAAAAAAAGCAATCCACTATAAAATTTATGTAAGGATGAAATATGGATACTGCAAACCATTTGCAGGAATAAGAATATCTGGTTGATGAAACCAGATAAGAGGGGTGGGCTGGTGGTAATGAAAAGCACTGATTACAGCTCTAAAATGGAAATTGTATTATTGACAGACGAATATGAAGAGGTATCAAGAAATCGGTTATGTTTAGCATGCAGTAAGCCAGAAGTTTTATTAAATGATCTACTGATGCAAGAACAGATCTCTTTTGCATGACTTTAACTATGTCAACATTGAATATCCTAGAGTACCAGGCATATGTGGTGTACCCAATATAAATAAAAACCTTTTGGACCCCCCCCCCACTTTGTCCAATTGTCAATGCTAAGGGGTCAAAAACAGTGAAATGGCTAAGTTTATTGATTATAGATTAAAATATGTTCTTTGCCAGGGAAAGCACATCTACAAGGATTCCTGGGATTTTGATTTTTTGAAATGTATTAGAATATGTGCACTGAAGATACAATTTTAGTAACAATGGATGTTAAAGATCTCTTTTCTGTGATCACACACGATGTGGAGATATCATGGTGTTATGACTATTTGAGAGCAGGTAAGACACTGGATACCAACTTAATTAATGTTCTAAGAACTTTCATGGAGTTGATTTTGGATAATAATTTTTTTTTGATGTCATAATATACAAGCAGAGGACAGGTGTTGCCATGGGGCAATATTTGCCCAAGCCTTAGCTAATATTGTAATGGCATACTGGGAGCACACATTTATTTTTCAGTCAGGCTTTGAAAGTGCTTCATCCCTACATGGTAGATACCTGAATAACCTGGTTATTTTTTGGAAGGATACCAATTGGAATTTTTTTGGCAGATTTACAACACAATTGATTTTCTAAAATTTACAATGGATTATTCACTAGTGCTTTAAATTACCCTGACATGCAAATCACTAAAGATTCCAAGAAAAGGAAATTTGTTTCTAATATTTATAGGAAACCTACCTATTGCAATAGCCCTTTTCATTTTAACAGTTGTCATCCATACCATCAACCGCAATAATAACAAACTATCCTCAGCACTCTTTCTAGATCTATCCAAGGTTTTTGACATGGTTGACCACAAAATGCTTATAAATACCTTGAATGCCTTCTCCTTAAACAACCATCTACTCCAATGGTTTCAATCTTACCTGCAGGGCAGGCAACAGGCAGTCCTATGGCAGGACAAGCTATCATCTCACATACCCATCACATTAGGAGTCCCCCAGGGCTCGATACTAGGACCCCTTCTTTTCTCCATCTTTATCAATAATCTTCATTCAGTCATCCCAGATGCTACCTGCATTCAATATGCAGATGACTCCACCTTGATTTGTTCTGACACCTCACCAGCTACTTTATTTACATTAACCCAAAATACCTTCACTACAGTGGAAAATGGCTCTCCAATCAACATCTAATCCTAAACCCCAACAAAACTAAGCTGCTCCTCTTCTCCCCCACATGCAGGACCCACCGCCATCCTTCAATATAACTGCTAACAATGGCACTATCATCTCCCCAGAAGCCCAAAGTAAACTACTGGGTGTCATAGTTGATTAACAACCTGAAGTTTGATGCACATATCAATCAAACTATCAAAACCATTAATAAAAAACATGGCTCTCTTTACAGAATCAAACCTTTCCTTACCCTACTTGCTAGAACTGCAATTGCCCATTCCCATCTACTATCAACTATTCTCTATGCCTCACATCTATTGTCCAACTTAAAGAAAACAGATGTTAATAAACTATCATCCTGCTATAACCACATTGCCAGATTTGCTACTGGCACAGCCTACCAGACACACCACTGTCACAACGTAAATCACCTAGGATTGCTTGAACTGCTTAGCCTACTGCAGTTCAACCAGCTAATAGGGGCACATAAAGTCCTTTATCAACCAGAAAATACACCTCCACTAAAAAATATTATCAGCCCCTACACCAGCCCCCGGCCACTGCGATCATCCACTAGACTCCTAGTTCAAACATACAAATCCAACTACTCAGCTGGGGACTCTCTGTTTGCTAACTCTGTTGGAAAAACATGGAACAGACTCCCAGATGACTTGACCCTAGAACCCACACTAGCTCAATTCAAAACAAACTCAAGAAATACTTCAAAACTCATTGGTTATGTCCTTGCACTAACCCCGACTAGTGACCTCTCTATTTCTTAGGTGCCTTACCTTCAACTACTTCTAACTTTTTTCTACTACTCCATTTCAAGAAGGGTCAATTGTATAACTGTTGCTCAATGTGTCTTAAACCTGAATGTAATGTTATGTATATATAACTTTGAAAATAATGTTATGTTTTGTAAAGCATTTTATAATAAGTTAGTACTTTATGTGCTAAATGCTGGTATTGCTTATGACTGTAATCTGCTTGAAACTAGCATTTACTAAATGTTCAATGTGAATTATTATCTTGGAGCTTTTCTCCCTGGGCCTCCATATAAAATGGACATATATCCAGTCGGACTATCCTGGTCAACAAATCTAAAATAAAATAAATAAATAAAAAGAAAGCACAAGTGAAGAGGCAGTTGGTTAGGCTTTGTTGAATGATCTCTAGTCCAAAACGTTTTGAAGAGGAAAGTGACAAGTTGAAATCCATGTTCCTAAGATGGGGTTATTCAGCTGAGTTCCTCTTTAATATTTTTGAGAAAATTTATTATAAAAAATCAAGAGGGGTCTTTTACCCACTATTAGAGGATCTGTTAGTGATGAAACAACCTAAAGAGCCCAAGACAATAGGTTCAGCAATAGTCTCATACTCACTTATAATAGTGATATTGTGATACTGATATGATTTCAAAAGTCATAAGGAGAAACTGAAGCACCAGAGCTGTCCATAGTATATGCTCATGGCTGTATAAACAGGTGGAAATAAGCAACATTATTAAAATTAGTGGTCCAGTCTATTTAAATGAGGTCATCCAAGATGCTGATTTTATTCAGAAATGTTTAAAGAGCCCGATGCAGCACACTTTCACTAGCATTATTGAAAGCAGGTAAATCTTGATGCTCATGTTATAGAACTGTGAAAACGAGTTAAGGATTGCTGCAGCATTATTTAATGTATATATGCAAGAAGCTCTTATTGCCACTGGGAATCAGTGTGGTGGTCATCATCCTTGGAGGCAATTACCTATACTAGTGGATGCCACGGTATTGTGGCTTTACAAATACTAACTGCAATGACCTTGAAGCAATCAAAATTGGACATGGGGGATATCTTAGGCATCTGCTTTGAGAATACTCCATCATTTTATCAATACCATGCTACGGCATATGGGAGAGCATATGCAGTTTATATGTACCACAAAGGAGAAAGCCAACAACATGTGGGACTTCTGCAATATAGCCCATTTCTCTGAGGTAATGAGGCTATAGACTTTATCACATTGAAATAAAGACCTCTCCTGGAGAACTAGCAAGAAGATATATGAACAAGAAAGGGTTATAACTCCATTGATTTCCAAGTGGTATGTAATGTACTGGGTATAATTCACAATATGTATTCAGGCCAAACAGACAGTATCATGACTCCCACATAAGGTGCATGTGTGACCTCTTCCAATGGTTGGTGGGCAGGGGTGATTTTCCTCTCTGGGAATCTTATTGGTGATGCTGGATATGGCCTGGTGCCCTGGTTAATGACACCAAACCCATAGAATGAAATTGATCGGGGATACAACTCTGTCCTTTCAAAAATCATGGTCATTGTAGAGTGTGTTTATGTGGCAAAAGACAACTTCTCACTGCCTGAATGTATCAGTTGGTGGCCTGCACTATGACCCTGCCACAAGTGCAAAAATGTACTTTGTACAATGTTATACAATATCATACTTTGCAGGAAATTATATTGGGGCAGTTGCAGCACAAACACCCCCTATCACTCCAAGCAGTTAAAGCTGAGGGGTAAGGGGAGGACTCAAAAGCAGGTGGGAACAGTATGCTGTGGTACTAGCAAAGAAACAGCAGATTCCAAACAGCTTCAGCTCATAACACAGTATAACCAGCACAGTAAAAATGATGGATGCAAGCACAACACCAAACTGTGCTAACCCAAGCATAGACTGGTCACACTGTGCATCAGACATAGGCAGCACAAATAACAAAGTATGATGGGCAAGATACAGGTATCATCATTAGCATGAGTATGGAAGGGAACATAGGTGGATAATGACTTTCCCAGGGAAATGTATAAATGCTGAGGGCAATGAAAAGTAAGACTGTACTTTTATGTAGGGGCAATGTGTGTGTGTGTGTGTGTGTGTGTGTGTGTGTGTGTGTGTGTGTGTGTGTGTGTGTGTGTGTGTGTGTGTGTGTGTGTGTGTGTGTGGTGAGGGGACATTACCATAAAAGACTTTGTGAATGCCAACTGTTACTGGATGTCTGCATAGGTGAAACACTGGAAGTAATTGTGGTATGTGTGTGTGTGTGTGTGTGTGTGTGTGTGTGTGTGTGTGTGTGTGTGTGTGTGTGTGTGTGTGTGTGTGTGTTTCTGCTGGGACACAGCCTTAGCAGTTGTTGCAGCACTATGGCTTGGTCTACTGAGCAAGTCCAGAGCATTTAAGGTAGAGGGTTGGGCATCCCATTCATACACTTGTCAAATAGAGCTGTCTAAACCAGGAGTTGCATGGGTTTTACATCAACCCTGGTATGATGGTGGTGGTGGTGTTCTGTAGGACTATAAATAACGTCTGCTAGCAGAGGTACCACTGCCATGACTGCCACTTCCCCAAGGACATCCTCTCCTCACCATTGTCTCCTCCAGAACAAATGTAGCAGTGAAACTGCTAATGCTGTGTGACCATGACCTTGCCCATGCAAGACCACAAGGACTACCATTCACGGAGGTAGCAGTAGAATGGCTCTGCGTGTGGCACCTGAAGCATGGCATTCGAAAATGAAAGTAAATTACATGTGCTGGTATATGAATCAGCCTACTAAAAGTAGCATGGGAAATGAATGCCCAGAGGTCATCCTGCACACCCTGCATTAGTCATACTAACACTGAAATGACTGTAGTGATATTAGCCTATATCTCCATGATGGCACAGCACATATTTTGTGTCAAACTCTAATGAGCACCATTACTCTTCCTCCTGTGTGTAATCAATAACCCCATGGGACTTGCAATAGATATGGATTACTGCTCTGTAGGGGTATCACACTGCCTTGCTTTTTAGTGCTCCCTCTTATCTGACTTGCTCCACTGGGTTCCTATTATATAATCAAAGATGCAATCCTTCAAATGCGTCTTGATCGAACTTGAAAGCACAAAACAGCAAAATAGTGAATCGGCATATAAGCAATTTCTTTCCCTAGGAAAGAAATCGCTTGGCCACCTACATTACTTTGCCATTTTCCTCAATGTACTGCAATCTCGGAGTTGGTATATTTAAGTAGGGGGGCATAGCCCCCCACTTTATGTAATGCTTTGAAGTTTTTATTTATTTATTTTTTTTTTTTGTGGAACAGCGATTTTTTTCACTAGGAAAAAAAAATCGCTGTTCCAAGTGTTCGGAATTGTACGTTTTCACTTACATGGGGACGATAAATCAGCGTTCACTTTTTTAAGCTTTCTCTGATTTAATATAGACCCACCCCACCTATGTGGCATATATCTGATAGAGGCTGTGTCATAGGTTTAATAGGGGATCCAGTGGTCCCTGTGTCCAACTTCAGTACTGTCTGACTGTGCCAGCTCATCACTTCCATTAACATCAGAGCTAGATGAATCTCTGGCATAAGGTAGCAGCAGTACTGCAGTTTACTTGTCTGACAGTGGTTCACTTGTGAGCACAGAAAATCAGAAATCCTAATGTAAGGCTCCAGAGCCATTAGCCTAGTATACACCTATGAACCTATTAGAGGCTGAAAACAGCCTTGATACAGGAGTTATATGATATAAGAAGAAAAGATGGAGATAAAAGAGAGAGCTAGCAAGAATTTGAAAAAGTAGAGTAAAGGTGAAGAGTGAAGGAAAATAAAAAAAATTAGAGATAGAGGACAGGTGTCAAATTAACTGATAGTAAGGGAGATCAAGAGAGAATAAGTATAGTAAGATAGTGTATTAGAGATAGGCAAGAGAAGAATATAAGTTGCAGCATGAGTTAAAAAAAATAATAGGAGGGCATTAAAAACTAAGTTATTGAGGAGGAGGCTTGGCATATTTACAAATCCAATTAGGGTATAGATGAGGGCAAAGAGCTGTTTTGAATGAAACAGTGCATTGAATGGAGAAAATGGTAAGATGAAAGCTATTCCAGGTTTTAGCTATAACCCAAGAGTATAGAAGTTGACCAGCGGGTAGTTTTAGTTTCTCAGTTTGGAGGAGGAGGTGTTGGTTTTCTGATCTTAAGGCCCTAATAGGATTATAGTGGGAGAATAAGGAAATTTAGGGCAGGACAATTCTGTGATTATAGTATGCATTTTGCATGTGGTAGTAAGCTGGAGATATGTAAGATAGTTGGGGAATTCAAGCCAATTTAGAATTTTTAGAGGTGCACAATGATGGGTAGAATGAGAACTGTTTGTTGCAAATTTAGTTATTTTGTTATAGCATATTTCTAGTTTAGTTTTGAGGGAGGATGTGTGATTGGTTAAGAATGGGGCACCATAGACAAGAGATGTAAGTAGATAGATGGGGGTAAGTACTTGCTTTGTAGGGAGGGAGAGGAAATGTTTATGTCTATAAAGAAGCCCAAGTTTTTTGTACATCTTGCTGATGTTATTGTGTGGTCTAAGTTTAAGTTTTCACCAATTATGACACCTAGCAAGTTGCTGTGGAGTACTATCTCACTCATTGTATTATTCAGGGAGAATACATTGAATTTAGATTTTTTAATGAGAGTATTTTTCTTTGGAGTAAATAATATTAGTTTAGTTTTATTGGGTTTAAAGACAAGTGGTTATTGTGGAACCATACCTCTATGGTGGTGAAAGCAGATTGAGTGATTTGTTGTAATTGCATTAAATTTTTGGCAGAGCAGATTATAGTAGAGTCATCTGCATATTTAACAAGAGACCCTTGTTGAAATGATAAATGGAGGTTGTTGATAAAAATATTGAACAGAAATGGTCCTAATATAGAGCCTTGAGGAACACCAGTGGAGTTGCAAATAAATTGGGATATGGAGTGTTGCCATTTCATAACATGTTGTCTGTCAGAAACGTAGCTTTTGAACCAGTTGAGAGAGGGAGTAGATAGTGTGATGTTAGTAAGCTGGGAAAGGAGAAGTGAGTGAGAGTATCAAAAGTTTTAGAAAAGTTCAGAAATATAGCTGAGACAATCTTCCCAAAGTAACAGGCTTTATTGACTAAGTCCATAAAGGATATTAGAGCAGTTGACATACTATGGTGAGGTCTAAAACTATGCTGAGTTTGAAAAAGGATATGACTATGGAGAAAGAATTGAAGATGTTTAGCGTGTATACATTTTTCTAAGAGTTTAGAGATAGAGGATAGAATAGCTATTGGACAGAAGTTGGAAATATCAGTAGAGGTATGCTCTTTTTTGGAGTGGTAGGACAAATGCCTTTTTTCCAGAGATTAGAAAGATAAGATTCTTGCCTGGATCTATGTATGATAATGCTAAGGGAGTAGGCAATAGCTTCTGCAGCAATTTTTAGCTGTTCAGTAGGTAAATCATTTGCTGCATTTGAGCAGGGTTTTAGATTTAGAAGTAGTATTTTTATAGTTGTTATTGAGAAAGTAGTGAGTTTGAATTCAGGCATGTCATTAGATTTAGCTATATTTGAGTGGGAAGATAAGGGGGCTGGGATTGACCATGAATACTGGGAGTATTTTGAGCAAGTGTGCTTGTAGTAGAGAGTGGAAATTGGTGCTTTGTATGTTGAGAAAGAGGAGTATAGCTAGGGATCATAGTTGTGGAGAAAGATTGAGAGAATTTAGTTGCAATATTAGCTATAGTCTCTATGAAGTAGGAGTTAAAGGTGCTTGCCATTTGTTTTGGTGTTTTGTTGGGATGGGGGCAAGAGTTACATTTTATGCTGGTCCGAGGTTTTGTTGTGGACACTTTGTAGGTTTGTAGGTTTAAGATGGTAATGTGTAATGTTTAAAAGCAATTAGTGGTGTTTGTCACACTAGTGTGATTGGTGGCAATGGGACCAGGGCTGGGATGAATGTCTCCACTTTGGGCTAAAGACAAGAAAATGGCTGAAAGAGGTTGTAAAGGAGTTGGTAGTTTGGAGTTAATAAAGTGCAGTAGAAGGGAGAGGTTATATCTAGATTAGGGAGTAGAGAAGTTTGTAGGAAGAATATGTATTTTGGAGTATAGACTTGGAGTATATAATAGAGTCTGGGATGTATGTCAGATAAGCTTTCTGATGGGGTATGGGTGAAGGTGGTTTCAAATGTGAGTTTAGTGAATGTTATTCTGGAATTAAATGAGAAGATTAGTGACAGAAGGGCTAGTAATGGTATGGTATGGGATAAGAAAAATATGTATGAAATAGAGGGGCCATGGGGAGAGGTGGGGTTGGTGATAACTATAAAGAAGTAAAATGCAGGAAATAAGTAAATGTTATTGGTTTGTTAGAGGTAGGGTTGTGGGTAAGAGAAATACATTTAGGGTAAGTGGGGGTGGGTTGGAATGGGGTAGGGTAGGGGAGCAGATTGAGCCCGAGCAAAGCAAGGGTGAATGGAGTGGGAAGAATCAAGAGGTTCATAGGTTCATAGGTTCATACTAGGCTATCTGCCCTAGGGCATTTATAAGCCTAGCCAGAATGTGTTTGGCTTTCGCCACCCATTTTAAATTTATTTTGCTATGCCCTTTTTCGAGGTTAGTATACTGCGCCTCTGTCTAACAGTGACGCAGAAGTGATACCCGGGGTAAACCTACGATCTCCCATCCACTCATCAAGATTCCTCCTGAAGAGAGTCAATGAGGGACTCTGCCTAACCTGGACTGGGATATTATTCCAGAGTGAAGGGAGCCTCTGGGTTATGAATCTGTCCCTCCATCTGAATCTGTCCCTCCAGAGGCAGGCTAGGAAAGCTAAAAAAATCGGTCACCCAGAAATCAAAAGGGAAGTGCAAAGCAATAGTTAGCAGGGCAATATTTCTTAACAACTACTGCTTTAGAAGTGACATAGTCCTATGAGTTAGTGGCAGAATTGCCAATTGAGAAACATAAATGAGAGTAAACAAAACTGTCTGAAGGTAAAGGAGGGGCCTAAGGATGTTATGTCACAGTTAGTGTGCACACTAAAACACCACTAAACAATTTATAAGGAAATTTAAGAGCAACATACACAGTAAAAAGTCAGAGAAACAGCAAAACTTTAGTTTCATGTCTGGTAGGTAATTCTCCTCTAGATTTGCCATGATCCTGCTGAGAGGCATGATCAAATTCTACTCACGAAGAACTAGGAAAAAAGGGCTGTAAGAAAAAAGATAACAGTAATGAAGAGCAGAAATTAGAGAAAAACATAAAGGGGTAGACATCTATTTAGTAAAGTTAACAAAATTTAGGTGTAAAGAAACAGATTACACAAGGAGCATGAGTAGGAGATATAACTATTAAATAACCAATAGTAGAATAAGCTAAATTAGGGAAGAAAAAGTGTCTAGCAGATAAAGAGCAAACATAAAATGTAAAAAAATGTAACAGAGAGGTCTAGTGATCAGCATTAGATAATACATATGCAGTAATCAGCGCAATTCCAATTATGCAGTTATCAACACAGCAATTAAGTTAACAAAAATACTATACAAGAAAAATAAGCAATAAAGAGTTTGCCTAAAATAATTAGCAAATGTAGCTATACATATATATATATATAGTAACAAGCATATCTTCAACTCTACAGTTATCAGGACATCAATTAAATTAACAAAAAAAAACACTGTACAAGAAAATAAGGGATTAGGAGTTGCCAAAAACAATTAGCAAATATAGACTATGCTCGTTTGTCTTTCTACTCACTAGTTAACTAAAGATAATATTATTATACGGTATTTATTTCTCTGCACAAACATGAACCAGTTAAATTATCATGGGAGCCATGGGCAATGAAAATGAATTAAACAGCCAAATAGATAAGCTAATATAACACTCCTACTAGGCAACGTCAGCTCTAGAGACTCTAGCTACAGACATAATAATTGTAGTGGTAATAACATTCAGTGACTCACAAATTGCAGAGATACAGTACACCAGAATATCTGACACCCAGTCAAAAGGGAATAATCTAGTTAAAGAAAAGAAAATAAGAACTTTATCAGTCAAGCAAAATCAAAAATGTAGGAAGCAATTGCAAAGCAAAAGTATAATTACAGATTTAAAATAGTACACTTACCTAGCCAACACACCAACTAAAACTTTGAACTACTAAAGCTCTATGAAATAGCTTTTAAAAATGGTGTTCCTTGAATCTGATGGATAAGTAACCTCAGAATTAGCAGTGGGCAAGGGGATGTGCTATGGGTGGATTCAAACTGTCAGAGTAGAATATAAGGAAATTTAATATACAGAATAAAGTCTGAGAACCATGAGGTGGGCCAGGAAAGTTAAAAAAACAGTCACCCAGAAATCAAAGGTAAGTGCAAAGCAGTGGTTAGCAGGGCAAAATTTCTTAACAACTGCTGCTTTAGGAGTGACTTAGACCTATGAGTTAGTGACAGAATTGCCAATTGAGAAATATAAATGAGAGCAAACAAAACTGCTTGAAGGTAAAGGGGGGGGGTCTAAGGGTATAATGTTCTGATTAGTTTGCACACTGAAACCCCACCAAACAACTTATAAGAAAATATAAGAGCAACATATGCTGCAAAAACTCAGAAACTGCAAGACTTTATTTAGTTTTATACATCTGGTAGGTATTTCTCCTTTGGATTTGCCACAATACTGCTGAGAGGCATGACCAAATTCTTCTGATGAAGAATTAGGCAAAAAGGGCTGTAAGAAAAAAAAGGTAATAGTAATGAAGAGCTGAAATTAGAGAAAAGCATGAAGGGAGTTGAGTGAAGTTATTCATTAGAAGATAATGATGATTTACTTGTAGTTTTACATTTAATTAGAAACTAATCTTACCCCATGTCGTTCATCATATCCATCCAACCAATGCTGTCAAGCCCTGTTTTACTCCCCGAAAATGCCATGAAGGGTTATAACCATCCATTGAGTTTACTAGCCAAGTAAGGAAAAAAAATTATACACTCTTATTTAATCTCCATAATTACACCTGACTGAGGACATTGTCCCTTCCATCTTTCTATACCATTCCTTTGAAATATCCATAGTTATATATTTAATAAATAAACATGGTTTAAAATTAATTAATTCTAAAATTGAAAGGTATGCCTACATTGTAAGAAAAGCAAAGCTAATTTTAGTTGTAATGTTACATTGCTGCACTGAGATTCTGCAACGTCTTTGCTTGATGTCAGAAAAGAGTTTTTGAAAAAAGGACATACTTTCCTGCCATCATAAATTTCACACTCTGGAAAATAAAACTAATGACCTTGAGCTCCTTCTGATGTATACATTAGAATGCCTGGATGGTATAAAAGTGCTGAACATAATTTCCTCAAACCATAACCCCTAATTTGGCCAAAGAAAGAATACCTCCCAAAATGTAATTACTATATTACTTCCCATGTTTGTTTGTTGTTATTGTATCTGAATCATGAAGAACCACTGTAATTTTGTTTAACAAATATAATCAGAATATCAAATGAAAGGCATTAATGTAGCATGCCAATTCATCATGCACAATAGAAAGCATTGGTTTTCACAGGATTATTTCGACTGTTTTATTTTTTTCCACCAGAAAAGGCCCAGTGCCCATTTTATCAGAAACTTAGGAGTAATATTTCTAAAAAGCCCATATTAAATATCCCTCTGCTCATTCAGTAAAGCTGTATTTGTGTTATCCATTATATGTAGACTTTTATTAAGTCTGAAAAGACTTATTATGTTATGTGATGCAAATTAATGATGCTCAGTTAGGTAATCAATACATCTGTTGAAGAAATACTGAGTTCCATTTCTCCATTATTGTGCAGTAAAACTGTGCCCTGCATTCACTGGAAGACTTTCCCTGTAAAATGTCATTCTTACGTATGTTTTCAAAGACAAATAGATAATCACTTACCTAGTAAAGTTACAAGGAAAATTATTAGTCAAGGCACTCCTGTATTACAGTTGCTTCTAGCTGCAATTAATGGATATAAATACCTTATTATTATAACACTGTTTGGATACAAGTTAGTATAAGGTTCTTTTACTTTATTGAGTTTAACCTTTTGCTATTTATCTGTTAAGAGCATTTCTGATATACTTTAAAATGTCTAAATGATTGTAAAACACTGATGTGGGAGGACCTTATCCCCCTCTGACTTTGGTGCCCATTGGTTTACGCTGGATTTAATGCAAAAGAACAATTCTTTTGTTTCCTCCAGTAAAAAAGCAAATATTTTCAGTATTAATATAAACTCATTGCAACAGCCCTTTAGAATCTGTTCAGTTCTCTGGTTTGTGGTTACTTATCATATTGACTAATGTAGGATATCAATATTTTGGTGTTGTAGTCTTATCAGACTTATACCTTTCATAATATCCCTGTTGCAGATGTTTTTTTCTTTGTTGGATATGTTTTTTATCTCTTCAGAGAAACAACTATTTTCCATGTCCACCTTTTCCATTCTCACTCTAAACAGTTGAGCAATTTTGATTGGCTAGTCAATAAGGTCTTCCATGTTGAAGAGGAGACATTTTGTTCACTATGATGACATACACAGATGTACCCAAGGGATCAGAAAGTGTGCAGGCACAACTGTGAACAGCTGTTCACTGGGTGTATGTGCTGAACTCAAGACTGAATCCTCCTCCTGGATTCGCTGCCATGCATTCAGCACATTGGGCAGTGAGTGCCCTCCACAGGAAGCAACACCAGCAGAACCACCACTGTCAGAAAAAAAAAGTCCAAGACAAATGTATATACGAAAAGGAAAAAATGCTGCTTAGACATACATTTTCCACAAAGGTGCTACAACCGAAAGAGCTACAAACAGACTTGTCTAAAGACCGAGAATTGTACAAAACTGAGAGGGAGAAATAACACTCAGACACATCATCACATGCAATGTACAAGGCACAGCCACCACATACAATGTACAAGGCACAACCATTACATATAATGTACAAGGCACAGCCTGAACATGTTGGACCTCATCAACACAAGTGAAAGATGCAGTAAAACAGACAATATCATCAGACAAAGGATTTTGAAAAAGAAGATCTGAGAGAAATTTCTACAATGACAAATGGTACTATATACATATTTCTCCCCTCTAATATTGATGGTACAATATTGAATTAGACTTCTAAAATTACAATTATATCAAAGCAAATATGAGGGGAAACAACTTGAACCCTCAGGCATCATCACAATATGAGAGGAAATTCTTAATGTTGGGGCCATTTCTCTAACTATGCAAAAGTATGCATGCACACAGACAATACTACCACACAACAGTCATACTGCTACTTTTCAACAATGCATGCACACAGACAGTACTATCACACAACAGTCGTACTGCTGCTTTTGAACAATGCATGCACACAGGCAATACTACCACACAACAGTCATACAGCTGCTTTTGAACAATGCATGCACACAGGCAATATTACCACACAACAGTCATACTGCTGCTTTTCAACAATGCATGCACATAGACAGTACTATCACACAACTGTCATACTGCTACTTTTGAACAATTCATACATACAGACAATACTTCAATGCAGCAGTCATACTGCTACTTTTAAACAATGCATGCACACAGGCAATATTACCACACAACAGTCATACTGCTGCTTTTGAACAATGCATGCACACAGGCAATACTACCACACAACAGTCATACTGCTGATTTTCAACAATGCATGCACACAGACAGTGCTATCACACAACTGTCAAACTGCTACTTTTGAACATTGCATACATACAGACAATACTTCAATGCAACAGTCATAATGCTACTTTTAAACAATGCGTGCACATAGGCAATACTACCACACAACAGTCATACTGCTGCTTTTGAACAATGCATGCACACTGGCAATAATACCACACAACAGTCATACTACTACTACTACTTTGGAACAATGCATGCACACAGACAATACTACCACAAAACAGTCATACTGGTACTTTTCAACAATGTATGCACACAGACAGTACTATCACACAACTGTCATACTGCTACTTTTGAACATTGCATACACACAGACAATACTTCAATGCAACAGTCATACTGCTACTTTTAAACAATTCATGCACACAGGCAATACTACCACACAACAGTCATACTGCTGCTTTTGAACAATGCATGCACACAGGCAATACTACCACACAACAGTCATACTGCTATATTTGAACAAAAGTATGCATGCACACAGACAATATTACCATACAACAGTCATACTTCAACCATCATGCTATGGAAGAATTAATAGAACAGTATGTTGGAAACCTGCAACAAGTAAATCTCAACAAATTGTTAAGGCAGATTCTCAGCATGTGCAAAGCAACTGCATCTTTTTACAATCTTGCTTTGTCAAGAATGGCTACTGTTAACTGTTGTTGTATTTACCTACAGAATGAAATAGCTTGGACAGTACTTTTGAGGATAATTGAAAGGTGTATTGAGAGGGATACTGCAAGGGTATGGCAATTGTTGGGCAAATACACCTATAAACACATACCTCAGACCACAATTCAACACATTCCGGATGGTCTTGTGCTATCAGTTTTAATAAAAATATTTGCCTGCTGTATAGATTACACATGTATCTTATGTGCAGAAATCTTTTTATCCTTGAGAGAAAACCATTATGTCACCTTAGTGAGTTGCAAGTGTTGTGCTGCGGGAGACATTTGCTCAGCAAAGTTACATGCCTGATATTACTTAAACAGTGTAACTAGAGAAATATGACATAAATACATACTAACAGCATGCTATATGGACCAGGGGTAAACTTGTGGTGTAAGGCATTTTCATTGCAACTCACAGACAAGATGTTAATACAAGTGTTTCCATTTCCTACAGTAGAAATATACTGCATACTCTGCTAAAAGAGTACACAGAATCCAGTTCTCCAATAGAAGTGAGATGCTACTCCAGGCCTCCATTTCCATGGTTCTTTGGGCTGAATGCTGCTAACCAGGCCTAAAGACAACATACCTAGAAAGATTTATTGGCAAGCGTTAATGCAGTAAGTGGCAAGGACCATAGGTATGAAATAGTGGGATGCAGAACTACTGACATTATATATGCTTCTGAAGAAAATGATGCCCACCTTGCACTGAAAGGTAGGTCAATCAGTGCTGGAAAGTGGGTCATGTTTCTTGACTTTGTTACAGACAGTAACACCTCCGCATGGCTGCACAGTGTGGTGCAGGTTACTGGGGCAGAACTTGCGCTACCTACATGAATACCACAGATGCCCCAGCTATGAAGGCTTCTTTCTGTTTAAGAGTACCTGTAAGTCCTCTTGACCCCTTAGTCACCATCCGGCTTATCTGATTTGTGGTATACAGGAATATCAGGGATTCCTCATGAGTAGTCATCTGCACAAGGTATGTAATTTAAATTTTTTGTTTTAAAAATTACTGTCTTTATACCTCACTTTCATGTATATTTATGTAGTGGGTCATACCTAAACAGGATATTGTGCTTTGTTGTATTCACAAGTGAGTATTTATCAGGCACCAGCACTTTGGGAACTGCCAACACCTGATGCTGGAGGCTCTACAACCATTGTTGGTGATTGCAGGGATGCATTGTCACAGTCAAACAGTAGAATGTATGTGCTGGATACAGGGAATATGAGCACTACATTCCCTACACAGACCATGGACACAGCTTCTGTGCCTGCACTCACCTAGAAGATACACACTACACAGGGAGAGCAAGTTACTGGAGACTCTAGCAGGCAAAGAAGTGTGGTACACCCCTAGCACACATGCAAAAATCTGCCTCTACCCCCCCCCCATGGGTGGAGAACACAAAGGGGTGTGGGTACTGGTACTTGCTTGAGTCTTGGTTCCCACTCTCCCCCTAAAGATGGTATGTCAAATCCTGTGTATGTGCAGAGCCATCATGGAAGCATACATTAGTGCCACCACATCCATAGCAGAGTTAGCAATGGTAGTGCATGTTGTGTGTGATGACCTATGAAAGTCCATGTCCCGTATGTGTGATTGTTTTGATAGACTCCATCACATACTGGAATATGCCATGTCTTCTCAAGTTCTCCTGCCAGGAGTGAGATACTGTTCATGATGCAAATTCCATAGATAGTAGCCATCATGGGCATTGACAGTCTAGATCATGATCCCACAAAACTAACACATCCATTGCTACATCTGTTGTGGAGGTGTTTATACCAAGGAGACTAGCAATCATGGCAGTATCATGTCTCATAGCAGCCATTGTTCATGGTCAAGCAGCATGCCATTGTGTAGCATGGGTCATAGTACAGCCAGTAAAACTCCTAGCTGAGACAGGTTTCATGAGCAGGTGCATGCACAGGATGCTCAGACCTCTACCATGCATGTTCTATACCTGTCTGGTACATTCAACCACAGTGCTGCAACAACTGCTGAGGCTGTGTCCCAGCAGTCACATAATCAGACCACAATAGTTCACAGCAGATCTCTCACACACACACACACACACACACACACACACACACACACACACACACACACACACACACACACACACACACACACACAAACTTCTACTAACAGTGGCCCTTCACAAAGTCTTTTACATTAAGTCTCCCAGTGAAAGCCCATACACACAGCAGCACTATTTCTTTTAATTGTCCTCTGTGAAAAAAAAAAAAAACATGTGATCTCTCCCCCACCTGTGCAGATGATTATAATTGTGTTCTGCCCTTCGTACATTGTTACTTGGGTTGCCTATGTATGAAGCACAGCATGTCCAACCTATGTATAGGTAAGCTCATCCTGTTGTTGGTTTTGCATGCATCATTTTTAGTCTATTGTATCTGCTTTTCTCTGGTCTACTATGTTATGAAGCTATGTGCAAGCCACTGCCTCAGTGATAGTGTCATAGCATATTGCACCCACCTCGATCTGGCATGGTTATTCCCTGCTGGTGGCTCCTCAACTAACTCCTCCTCTGACTCAGTCTCTACTGCCTGATATGCTGGAAACTGCTGCTCCTGCAAGTGCCCACCCTGCTGTAACTGCCTCTTAAGTAAGATATTGTGTGACTCTGCGTATACTGGAAATATTTTTTCACATGTGCTACAGTCATATTGCAGGGCACCATTAGATGAATGCAAACAGCAAAAATATGCTTTTAGCATCCCAGACATATGCACACTAATGTTCATGTTTGTATCCTTTGTCTGCTATATTTTGTGAATTTCTAATGGGAGTCATCAGCAAGGGTTCCAGGCCATATCTGGCACTGCCAACAATATGGCCTTAGGAGAAGCCACCTCACTTTCTGCAAAACATTGGCACAGGTTACTGGTGTGCCATATGTGGTAATCATAATAACTGACTGGATGGTCTGCAGACACATTGTATATGATATCCTATGCATTACGGATCTATATTATAAGATCGACGGTTGAAAATATCGAACAACATATGGTTGACACCATATGGTCGATGTCTTCAAACGTCCACCTTATCAAAAGACAAAAAAAAAATAAGAAAAAAGTAACCTAATGGGTTTAAGCAGAGGGGAAAGCCCCCTGCACCCCCCACGTGAAGGCTGCGCCCCTACACCCCCTGCTACTTAAACATACCAATTCCAAGACTGCACTACATTGCAGTAAATGGAAATCTCCCCTTACAGAGATTTGCATTTACACACTTGAGATTCTGAGCATTCGATATTCTTGTGCTGACAATGTCAGATTCAACATTGTCGGCTTTTGAGAATATAATATAGACCCTGCATTATAGATAACCTGGCCATTGATGGAGTGACACCCTTTTGGTTCATGCACCTCCTTCCCATCACTAGGTGAGGTCTTTATTTCAATGTGAGTATAGCCTATTGGCTCCAGCAATTCGATAGAATTCCTGCATGGTATTCCTTCCTTTCTATTTGGTATGTGGGACTGACATATGTTCCCCTACACATTGCAGCATGGCATCAGGAAATTGATGGAATATTCTCAAGGGTGATGCCTGAGATATCCCTGAGATATCTCCACTATGACCTCAGCAGGTTGTGAATGGTTCTTGTAGCTAATAGACATAAAGCTGCACATACCGTGGCATCCACTGGGATAGTACTCCATAACTGTCAAGGGAGATGAATGTCCATAGTGCTTTTTATGGTGTCTACACAGTGTCAGCTCACAATGTTAGTGTCATGAAGTCCATAAATAATTAAGGGAGGATCAGATGACATACTGACTCCAGAAGCAACAATATGCACTGTCATAGACCATAGCAACAATACAAGCTTCTTGCAGATACACATATATTAATGCAATGGCAACACCTAAAGTTATTTAACATTTCCATTCACATAAACAAGAAAATTAATCCAAATTCAAGTATACATCATGCACAGCTCTAAGCCACAGCTTTTACACATTTATGGATTATTCTTGACATCTTGTTTTGCCTCATTTGCATACAAAATGCCAGTTGTGTAATAAAGTTGCTCATTACCATGTTATTATGTAAGCAATAATGCCCAACAGGGTGTGTGTTAATGTGCAATTAACTGCTGCCCAAAGGTGTTATGAGACCCGACGCTGCAGGAGCAGGCTCTCTGCACACCTAGAAGAGTGTTAATTATACATTAACACACACACCTTGAAGGCCATTATTGTGCTTAGAGAGTGGGTTCTCTGTAAAATTGTGTTTTATTTACTTATTTTTTATATATTTTTGATGTAAAATAGTTCCTCCGCCTAATGCTTCAAACTTTGTGTAGTATATGTTAATGGTGTTGGAGGAAGCATTTTACATCAAATATATATATAAAAAAATAATATAGTACTTAAAAAAATAAATAAGTAAAACACAACATCTTTACAGAGACCCCATTCTCTCCCTCTCTCTCTCATACACAATCACTTCTGCTTTCATACACGTGTTCACTCACACAAGATCGCTTTCAGTCTCTCTCGATCTCTCTCACACACACACACACACACACACACACACACACACACACACACACACACACACACACACAGTCACTTTTGCTTTCATACACACATTCACTCACACAAGCAGACAGAAACATAAACACACTCATACACATACATACACACACATACACTTCTTTCTATTTTTTTTAAACACACTAAACAACAAAAGTGCTGCTTAATGAGTATAACGTAATGGCAGCCATTAGTTTTTGAGCAGTCTGAGCTCCATGACAGCTTGATATGCTGTTGTGAAGTGGCACACTTACTTTTCAGTGGGCATTACTTTTACATTAATACCCTGCTGGAAAACTTTCATTCTCCGATCAGGGTGTTGATGTACAGTTCGCCCATTCTCTAAATGACCATTAGCATATGCCATGCCCAATGCTGCTGCTTGACATTCCCATCTAGAGGTGCACATGTCTCTCAAGTGCATGCACCCTGACCATAGGTACTGGTTTTGTAAAAATTGCTCACCACAGATTCTGGCCTGTAATGACTTTATGTTGTTTTTTTCTTTGTAGTTTTATTATACCAGATCTTTTTGTCATTTTCAACTGTGAAGAAATTTGACTTGTTTATGTTTCAGCAGCATAGCATTGTTTGATTCAAGCACATTGTATTTTTGTAAAACTAGAATACTAATAAGAATTTAGAGATCATATAGGAACCTCCTTATCCTTGGTGGTGAATGTCTTCCTTGCATTTTGCTAGCTTAAAGGAAATTTCCAGCAACAATCTGAAAAAAAATTGTATTTCATTACTCCATAATATTTTATGTAACAATAACCACTCTGCACTTATGCACAATGTTAGCTTTATTTTACAACACATTATACCCTAAAATGTGCTGAAGAGGTTGGTGTAGAAGCCTAATTTTGTTTCTGTTTATAATTCTTTATCTGATAATATATTTAGTGCCTTTGTGCTGTTTCATTGCATTTACTTACAACAGCAATGCTGGGAAACACTGGCTTTTTGAAACTTTCCCTGCAATCATTTTTAATGACTCATTTTGATTTGGGTTAGGTGAAGCTTGGAAAACTACCTTTCTTGACTCGTGCTTTAAACATTCTTTGAGATAAATTAGCAACATTATAGTTTTTGTTATTCCTCTTAGCAGCAGCTGTTAGAATCTTCCATCCTGTTCCTTGCAATGTATTCTTGAAGGACAGCTACTGGTAGAAACTGGAAAAATATTTTTATCTTTCATAAAGTTGTACACAATTCAAGCCTGCCTGCAGCACATCAAGTAGTTATTTCTAATTTAAAATGTTTCTATCCTTAAATGCCTTCACAGCTCCCTTTTTCCCATTTTTTCTACATGGGGTCAGGGTATCAGGTTAACTGTCGCCTACTCTGTCGATTCAGTGCCACACTCTTACCTTCTTCAACACTTATGCCTGACTGTCACAGATCTTTCACACAACCCATCCACCTCTTTGCTGGATGTCCTCACTTCCTCTTACCTTCTTCTTGTCTGTACGAAATCTTCCTCATCAGATTGGCTTCTGCTTTTCTACAAACCACTGTAATATGTTCTCTTTGATCTTTTCTGTTATTGGAGCTACTTTGACTTTTGCTCTTATTTCCTCATTTCTTCATCTATCCCACAGTGTGCATCATACCTCCTTTCTCAGGCACTTCATTTCCATCACCTCTAGCTTCATCAACTGTTCTACCTTTACTGACCAGGTTTCTGTACCATACAGTAGTACTGATTGCACTACTGTCTTGTACACCTTACTTTTCAGCTTCTTTGCCATTCTTCTGTCATAGACTACACCTGATACTCTATGCCAGTTGGCTGCAGCCCCTCTGATTCTAGCTTTGATCTCTTCATTCAGACTACCCTTCTCCTCAGCCACCCCTTCCAGATACTTGAAGCTGTTTACCTGTTCCACTATTTTCCCTCCTACCTCTATCGTCAGCTTCTTCTGATTTCCACAATTTTCTGTGATTACCACTGTAGTATTTGTACTTAGTTTCATCCCATGTGCTTTCAGATTTGCATTCCATTCTCCTATCCTTTGCTGAAGTTCTAGCTCAGAGCCTGTCTGTACTGCCACAATGTCTGCATACAGCAGCTTTGTTAATGTGTCCTCTCCAACCTGTTTGCTAATGTAGTCCATCACCAGTATGAACAGCAGTGGTTTAGAGCTGAACCCTGGTGTACACCCACTCCTACTGGTAACCCCTCTGTAAGGCCGAACACTGCTCATACTTGAGTCACTGGGTCATTGTACATAGCCTGCACTAATTCTACCACTGGGACTTCAAACCATCACAGTACTGTCCAGATCAGCTTTCTTGAGACCTTGTCATAAGCTTTCTCCAAGTCTAGGAATGCCCAGTTGGACTCTTTCCTCATCTCTAGCATCTTCTCAAGTATCTGTCTCAATGCAAACATCAGGTCAATTGAGCTGCATCCTGATCTGAATCCGAACCGTTCATCTCCCATCTTACATTCTACTACTCTCCATATCTGTTTATCAAGCACCCTCTCCAGAACTTTCATGCAATGCGGTAGAAGTTTGATGTCTCTGTACTTCCCACAGTTGTGGATGTCCCCTTAGTTCTTGTACACTGGTACGAGTATGCTTATTCTCCAGTCATCTGGGATACACCTTTCTCTCCACACTACTGCTAGTACCCTCAGAAGCCATTTCTTCCATATCTCACCCAGCATCTTTATCACATGTGATGTGACCTCATCTGAGCCTGCTGCTTTCCCTGACTTCATCTGCCTTGGAGCTGTTCTTACTTCTTCTAAGGTGAGCTGTTCTTCTTCTCTCATTGTAGGCTGTTTCTGTGTCAGTACAGCTTCTGTGGGATTTTCTTCATTCAAAAGCTGCTGGAAATATTCCTTCCATCTGCCTTTCATTTACTGTGGACTGGTGAGCAGGGTGTTGCTGGCATCCCTTATGAAGGGTGCCAGACTATCTTCTTTATCATTCTGTCTTTGCCTTGCAATATGATATAGTTTCTTTGTGGCCCTTACTGAGTCACTTTCCAGAAGTTGGTACAGTGCCTCTTATGCCCTATTCTCTACTATTGCATCTTCTTTCTTAGCTTCTTTGTTAGCCAACCAGTAGTCCTTCCTAGCCAGGTCAGTCTTTTTTATCTCCGACTTCTTCCTGTACTCCTTCTTTCTCTTGATGGCTTTCTGGACTTCTGCATTCCACCACCAGCTTTCCTTATGTACCTTATTTCCATACCTGGCTCGGCCACATATCTTTTCTGTAGTCCTAACACATGCTGTAATAAAAACTAAGATGAGCATCTCATCTAATGGGTGCACTATGCCTTCAGATGTTCACAAGTGGACACACTGGAAAGAGTCAGCTCAATGCTCACCATCTGCTGCCTGTGGAATTGCAGTCTAATTGTTTATAGGCCAATTAAGTCATCAGGTTGAAATTAGAATTAGATCTTCATTTCAGATATCACAAAAAAAGGCAGAAAAAAGCATGCTGTTAGATTTTTAGAAGTACATTTGTACATAAAAATGCATGTAGAAGCTCTGATGGACAAATAAGTATGATTATGGCAATAACTGAAATAAAATCAATAAATTACACATTAAATAATAAAATATTCCACAAATTTTGAGAAAGTTAATGGACATGAGCTTGATTTATGTATTTATGTATATGCTGCTGAGGTATACATAGATGTAAAAAAAACTTTCAGAGAGAATAACACATATAAACATGACTGATACAAGTAGTGTATACATTTCAGATGTCTACAATGGACTAAGAAAGAGATACTAGCAAATTAGAACTACATATTACATGTACATCAATAAAAGCAAGTCTTCACAGGTAACGCCTAAGTTGCTACACAAATAATGCCTAGAACACACTCTGAAGTAAATAGTGATCAGATCTTTGGTCACGTTATACTAAGAGTGGTATTGTATCTATAGATACTTTCCAAAGTTGCCAAAGGCCCTTTCATGGATGCATCTTAAAACAAGGTATGCCAGCCTATATTGGCTATCAAGAATCTATTTAATTATTCATTGCTTTGGAGAATTTATCTACCTGTGCAATATAATTTCTAAATACTGCATTGGTGCTCTGCCATGCTAAAATATGTACTGGAGCAGAACAAATGCTAGTGTACATGACTTTATGAATAAATATCAGTGAATTAGAGAGAGTTTCTAGGTAAACTTAACTATTTAAAGTTGAAGGTTTAAACAACAATGTGTTTTTAAATGATGTCATGCAAAAAAAGCTATCTCATTTGGGCAACATCAAGTTTATGGAGTAGTAAAGATATTTAGGTTAATTGAAGATGCAGACACAATAAAAGTGAAGGTATTAGATAGATATTAGCAGAAGGCAACAAAGTACCATGGGAGAGAATGAAAGAGATACAGAGCTTCCTAGGCTGGTTTGGGATTCAACATTATTTAAATGTTGGCTAAACTATAACTGATTATGAATGCCAAGACCAAAACATTTCTTGAGATTAATTCCTTCATTTGTGACTTGTCCAATACTCTATAATAATCTTTCAGTAGAACAGAAATATTAGAATTGCCTTGACAAAGATTTCAGCTGTTGCTTAAAATGAGCATTGTTTGGTTATACTAATGTTAAAATGAGGGGCTGTAGAAACCAGAAGTGTTGTGAATCAAAGCAGGATTATATGATCACATTATACACAAGACATTGATATATTTAGCCACTTTTGCTTCTTCATAGTGATAGCTGGCATAATGAACAGCATTGTTTCTTCATTGTGACAGACCATATGATTCACAAAAAGAATAAAAAGAAGTACTGCTAGTGCAGAGCCCCGAGGAACTCCAACAATCTATTTACTTACACTGTTGATCAGGCTAGACCTGCTAATCTATAGCCCTCTTTTTAGAGTGGACCCAGGATGGTATTCATACTAACTAGGGTGAATTTGGTCAGGGCACCAGGGAACTTCCCCGGCTATGGCAATCACTATGAGTACCGTCAGTGATTATAAGCACTTATCAAGATCCTAGCACAGTGGCAGCTGGGAGGACAGTGCACACTATGGAAACCAGAAGCGAGGAGCAGAGATGAACACTGACTTGACAGATGCTGTGGGGACAGATTTGTAGATTATTTTTCAACAAATTTATTTGCAGAATTGAAAAGTGGCATAGAGGAGTGTGTCATTACAACCCTTCAATCAGGAGGGTTGCAGGATGATATTTTGAATGAAATGACAAATCAGAGCAAACCCGAGAATGGCTGTGAGGTGTTGTGAGGAGATATAATGGAGAAGATAAGAGAACATTTTGAAGGGAATTGAGGTGTGGTAAAGTATTGGGAAAATTAAGAACATGTTATGTGGAAGAAAGGGCACTTTGTGAATAATTGTGAAAAAAAGAACGTGTTACATTTGTGGAAAAATGGGGCATGGGGCAAAAGGGTGTAAACTGGAGTGTTATAAATGTAAACAAAAAGGAGATTTATTGTAAAGAAGTGGAAAAGAAAGTGAAAAGAAAATTGAAGAAACTAATGAAGCAGGAAAAGAAAAAGATAAGATTAAAAAAATAAATAAATAAAGCCAACAAAAAGAAGGAGTCAGTGAGAAAGAACCAGATACAGATGTGGAAGAAATTTCAGAATTTAGTGATGAAAAATATATAAATTGTATGGTAATTAAAAAGAAAACTTGTGCAGGCAAATGAGTTAAAGATAGAAAAAGAAAATTCAAACAGTTTAAATGGAAAAGATAAAAAGAAAGGGAATGGATAAAAAGAAGAAAGGAAGGTAGGAGAGAAAACTAAACAATACCTGATAAACTAAAACACAGAGAAAGAAATAACCTAAGAGTACTATAAATAAATGTGAATAGTCGCATAAATGTGACAAGAAGAAGAGGAATAATAGAACGGTGTAAGAAGTGTGACATAGATATAATTGTATTGGAAGACATAAGATTTATAACAATAGAAGAAATATTACAGACATGGAATTTATGGAATGGACATATAACATGGAATTTAGGAAATGAACATTGTTCTGGGATTTCAATTTTATGCAGAAGAGAAAATAAGATTAGACAAAATTTTTGTTAGAATGGGTAGATTAACTGTTATGGATACAAGATGGCAAGAAAGGTCTATAGAATTAAGCAGAATATACTTATTTAATAGTTAAAAAGGAAAGACATATTTCAATAAATGCTAGATTATGTCATAATGAACACGAATACAATAATAACAGGGGATTTCAACTGTGATTTAAGAGAAAGGAAAAAGAAAAGGGAAAAATATATACAAAAATGAAGGAAGCATTGAAATGTGGAAAGTTAGTTTTATGGAAAAGAAAGCATGGGCTTATAAAAGAAATATATTTAAAACAATGACTGATTATTTTATAATATCAGAAGGAATACATATAATAGAAGAAGTAGTAAGAACAGGATTTTCAGATCATCTAGCAATATAAATAGATATCAAAGAAAATAAAGAATACATTAAAATAGGAAAAGGAATAAAAATAATAAATGAAAAACAATGGGCTATAGAAGGTAACAGAGAAGATGTAATTACACAATTATGGAAAGAACATTTAATGATACAATTTTAGAAAAAATGGACTGATTGATGGATAGTATTTAAGAAGTACAAAGAAAGTTACTTATATTTGGAGATGAATAAAAGAAAGAGAGAGAAAGAAGAATATGTAGTTGCATATGGTAGAGCTTTTGAAAATCTAGAAAATAAAAAAATACAATTCTATGATAAAGAATATGAAAGAAATCAACAAAGAAATTAAAAGTTTTTATTTAAACAAAGCTATTTGTTACAAGGAAAAAAGAAATGGTATCAGCATTATTCACAAGACATTGATATATTTATCCACTTTTGCTTCTTCATAATGATAGATGGTATATTGAACCAGCTTTGCTTCTTCATGCTGATAGACCATATTATTCATAAAAACAGTAAAAAGAAGCAGTTTGAGTGAGACCCATGAAAAACTCAAACAAGCTGTTTATGTAGTTACACTTTTACTGTAGACCTGCTAGGCCAATGCCATCTTTTAAGAGTGAACTCAAGGTGGTATTCGTACTAATTAGCGTGAACTTGCCAGAGCACCAGGGGACTTCCCCTACTCTTTTAGCATTTGGGGATTCTGTTTGTGGTTGAATTTCTTGCTTCCAGTCTGAGCACGGAGACAGCTTGGAGAAGCAAGAAGAAACATAGTGAGTTGTGATTGTGAGAAGCAGATGGTCAGTGGAGGAGCTGATTTCAGAGAGAAAAGAGCTGTTTTGGAGGTGAAGGAGTTTGATCCTTAAGAAGATGAGATGTCAGAAATTGACGAAAGTGAGCATCAGTTAGATGAGGGAGATCTGGAGCAGAGTGCTGAGGTAAAGTTGAACAAACATTTACAGGATTCTGAGATGGCTGTTCCAGGAAGAATCACAGGATGGATGGATGATTACAACCCTTCTATCAAGGGCGGTGGGGTAGGATGCTTATCAAAGGGATTTAATAAATCAAAGTGAACCAGAGAATGAAAAATCAACTTTGTGGGGATAGAGATTATGGGCAAAATACAAGAAGAGGAAGTGGAAAATATGTTAAGAGAAAAGAAACATCCATATGCACAGATGGTGAAATAAGGGGAAAGGTGAGCCGAGAAGATAAGAGAGACAGCAAGGAAAATGTTTTAGTAAGACTGAGCAGTAAAGAAAAAGAACATGAAAGGCATGATGTCTGGGACAATGTAATTTCTCCTCTGGTTATCTCTCCTAATGAGGTAAAGGCATTTACACATATTAATAAAGAAACTTATTGTGACATTTTGTGTGAGTCAGGACAATATATGGAGAAATTTTTAGAACAGTTTGAAGTTAAGAAATATTACAATCCATGGAACTTATATGTTATACAACCATTTAACAGAGAGACAAAAAAGAGATTTTTTGTGCAGTTTTGGACAGACATTGAAAAAAAATGTTTAAAAGACTTTTTAAAGACTTTATGTAGAGATATTATGGATGTTACAAAAATTTATGATGATAAAGTCTTGTGGACTGTACGGTGGGAATGTGGTATGATTTTGAAAATGAAAAATGAAAACAATCATGCATATTCCAAGTATGATAAATGTAGAAGAAATAGAGGTATTGTAAAACATAGAAAGCAACTAAAAACATGTTTTTGTGGCAAAGATGACCTTCTAATTAGTAATTGTGACAAAAGAAAGTGTTTTATTTGTAGTAAACTGGGACGTTAAGGTAAGAAATGTAATGTGAAATGTATAAAAGTGTAGACAAACAGGACATGTATGGGTGGATTGTGAAGATAACATAAAAGTCAAAGAAAAAGAGCAAAAGCAGAAATGTGAACATAACAGAAAGGAATTTCAAAGAGGAACAGGAAGAACAAATAATAGTAGAAGAAAATAAAAATGTATTGAAATTAATGTTTGAGAAAAAAGAAAATGAATTGGAGGGAATAATACAAGATCCAAAGTGAGGATGAATATATGAACTTTAGAATGTATACAGGGAAAAATAATTCCACAGGGGAAAGGGTGAAAGATAGAAAAAGGAAGTTTAAAAGTACAGTTGTGAAAAAGAATAAAAAAAGCAAAATGAAGTAGAAAGATCATTTATATAGGAAAAAAGTAAAAATCTTAGCTATAAATGTAAATAGTATAAAGAATATTAAAAGAAGATTATGCATATTAGAATGGTGTTCAACACTTAATATGCAAATATTATATTAGAAGACACAAGAATGTTAATGGAAGATGAAATGTTGTAAACAGAAGAGTTGTGGGATGGTGACATTTTATTGGAATATGGCAAAGGATACATTTTCAGGATTAGACATATTATCTTATGAAACAATAGGAGTTCTAGATTATATTACAGTAGCACTGAGTAGATTAACCTGTGCTAAATATAAAGTGGAAAAAGACAGATTTAGAGTCATTGCAGTATATATGTATGTCACAAGAAAAGAAAGACAAATGATGTTTAAAAAATTAAACTATGTTGAAGTGAATATGGAAATAATATTAGTGGAGGATTTTAATTGTGATCTAAGAAAAAAATAAAAGAAGAAAATGTTAGAATAATATCAGCAATTATAAAAAGTGGAAAGCTTTATGTATGGGATAATGAACATTGGACTGAGAAATAATATAAGAATGAAGATAGATTATTTTATCATGTCTGATGGTTTGAAAGTTGAACAAAAAGGAGTAAAAGTGAAAGTTTTTTCCAATGACTTAGCAATCTAGATAGAGGTTCAAGAAAAGGAAGGATACATAAGAGTAGGCAAAGGTATTAAAATGTTAAATGTAAAAGAATTAAATGAGGAAGATAGATGAGAGATTAATCAATCATGCAAAGATCATGCAGATACAATATTTTTATGAAGATTGGACAAGTTGGTAGATAAGTTTTATAGAAAAAATATAAATAGTGTTTTTGAAATGTCAAGATAGTTAAGGAATGAAAGAGAAATAGATGTACAAAAAATGAATCAAGAAGTATTTAGGGAAGTGTTAAGAGATAATAGACAGTACTATGAAAAAGAGAAGCAGATGTATGAAATTAATCAGGAGAAACATTTTTAAAAAGTTATTTAAACAAAACTATTTCTTACAAGGAAAAAAGAAGAGGTCTCATGATATTTAAATAAGATAGTAAAAGACAACAAGAGAACAATAACAGAATTAAAGGATGAGAAAAGGGAAATAGTGACAATACAGGAGAAGACATTGGAGGAAATGAGGAAGCATATAAAATACATTTAGAAGGAATGAGATAAAGGGGACAAAAATAGAAAATTAAAAGACTAGATAAAGATAATAATGAAGGTATAGAGGAAAAATATGTGTGAAAGAATTAAATGATATCTTAAATGCTGTAAATGTGGAAAACGCTACTAGATTAGATAGGATTGAATACCATCTGTATAATAATATGGCAGAATGGCAAAAAGTATATTTTGTAGAGGTACTAAATGAATGGTTAGGAAAAGAAGTGGTAAGAAAATAGATATGTATTGGTTCAATGAAATTTATATGGAAAAAAGGAGAAAAGAAGATATAAGAAATTGGGGATTAATAGCATTGGATAATGCAGATGATAAGATATATCTAAAATAATAGGGAAAATGTTAGGAAATAAAATGGATAAACTACTTGAACATATGATTTTTGGTAAAAAATGAAAAGGAAGTCAAGATTTGTTAATGATAGTGAGAGAAGTGATAGATGATATGATAAACAGAAAGGATGAGGTTAAAGTTATGGTAGCAGATTTGAGTAAAGCATTTGATAAGATGCAACATGAGTGATTATGGGATATATTGAAATAATACAATACAGTTGATGAAATAATAAGAATTTTTGCTTCAGTGTATGAAAATAATAATGTAAGAATAATATTGAATCAATGATTAAGTAAAGAAATAAATATAAGATGTGGGAAAAGGCAAGGATGTCCAATTAGCAGTATTTTATTTTCATTGATTATGAAAGTAGTAGTTAATAAGATGAATAGAAAATTAAGAGTAGCAGGATATAAAATAAGAGAAGGAATTAAATTACCAGTTACTGTTACTTATGCAGATGATATAGTTTTAATTACTAAGAATAAAGAGTGTATGGAAGAAAGGACTAAAGGATTAAGCCAACATTTGAAAGCAGTTGGATTGTGTATAAATAAAGATAAAAGTAAATGGCTTGGAATGGCAGATAATATAGAAGGTATTCAGTGTAATGAAGTGGTTGTAAATATTTTTGGGATAAAATGTGGGATTTATGTGCATAGAGTACAACAATGGTGGAAGGTTGTACAAAAGTTAAGGAATATATGTATGATTTGGAAGACATATAGGTTAGCATACAAGATGGAAGTATATTTAATAAATGCAATTTTGTTGGAAAAAATACATATTTAGCAAGTGTATATATGATACTGTTAAAGTATGAGAAATAATTAATGTCTATTTTATTTTCATTTATGTGAGCATCAAGGTTAAATATGGTTAGAAGAGGGGTTTTGTTTGTCAAAGAAGAAGAAGGGAGATTAGGATTAATTAATCATATTGTTCATGCTGCATCTTTGAATCTTTATAAAGTATTGACAGGACTGAAAGAAGAGAATAGAGATTTAATAAATAAAATAATGAAAGAAAAATATGAGGACATATGGGAAAGGACAGGCACAGGGAAAAATGGAAATGATATTTAAATGAGGAAATTAAAGAATATCAAAATAAATTTTAAGGAAATTAAATACAAAAAATATAGAAAATATAGGAAAGAATGGTATTTGAATATAATGAATAAACATTACTGTATTTATCCAATTTTGAAAAAAAAAACATTTTTACTTGTAGAAGAAAGGATGGGGGAATTGGGGTATGTAAGATAAGAATATATTAAATTGTAAATGGACAGTAAGTGTAAAGGTATTAACATTATATATATATATATATATATATATATATATATATATATATATATATATATATATATATATAAAACAAATAATGTATAATATGTAAAGAATGTAAATAATTTAAATATGATATGATGGTCAATAAAGAATCCCTACTACATCATAGTAATTGCTATGAGTACCATCAGTGATTATGAGTGCTCGTCTCAATCCTAATGCAATAAGAGCGTGGAGGACAGTGCACACTATTGAAACTGGACATGGGGAAGCAGAGGCAAATGCTGGCTGGAGAGAGGTATGGGAACAGATTTGAAAATTATTTTTCAGCAAAGTTTATTTGCAGAATCAAAAAGTGACACAGAGAAGTGTGTCATTACAACCTTTCAATCAGGGGGTTGCAGGATGATATTTTGAATGAAATGCTAAATTAGGGTGCACCCAAGAATGGCAATGAAGTGTTGATGGGAGATATAATTGACAAGATAAGAGAGAAAGAGACAGACAAAATGGTGGGGAGAAGAAGGAGAAAAAAGAAGAAAGCATATGCGGAGACAGTGACTAGTGCATTGAAAGAGAAGAAAGGTGAGTTGTAGAACTTAAAAAGAAATTAGTAGTGAGACTGCAAAATAAATGTGAAATGACATTAAACAGGTATAAGTATGAGACAATGTTATTTTACCTCTGGGTGTTACAATTCAAGAGGTAAGAGCATTTATTCTTTTAAGTAAACAACATTTTTGTGACATTATTTTTGAGACCGTGAATGGAAAACTCTATCAGTGAGTTTGTGGAAAAGAAAAATGAAAATCCATGAAATGAACATGCCATAAAGACTGCTTTTAGAGAAATGAAGAAAACATTACATATACTATTCCGTAGTGAGTCAGACATAGAGTCTTTAAAAAGACATTTGAAAGACATTTGTAAAGAGGTGTTGGACGTTATAAAATTATATGATGGCAGGAGTTTATGGACTGGGGATGGGACATAGATGTTATTTTAATAATGGAAAATAAGATTATACACATATCAAGTGCTATAAATGTTGAAGTGAATTGAGGTTTGGTAAAGTATTGGGACAAATAAGAGCATGCCATTTGTGTAAAAAAGATGGGCACTTTGGGATTAATTGTGAAAAAAGGAGGTGTTACATTTGTGGAAAAAAGGAGCAAAAGCCAAAAGTTTGTAAGCTGGATTGTTATAAATGTAAACAAAAAAGATATTTAGCAATAACTTGTAAAGAAATGGAAAAAGACAGTGAAAAGACAATTGAAGAAAGTAAAGAAGTAGGAAAAAAAATAAAATAAAACAAAAAGAAGAAATAAAACCTGCAAAAGAGAAGGAAGTCAGTGAAAAAGAACCACACACAAATGTGGAAGAAATTTCAGAACTTAGTGATGAAGAAAATGTAAAATGGATTGTAGTTAAAAAGAAAACTTCTATAGGCAAATGATTTAAAGATAGAAAAAGAAAATTTAAAGGTTTAAATGTAAAAGATAGGAAGAATGGAAATGGATAAAAAAGAAGAAAGGAAGAGAGGGGAGAAAAATAAATAATACTTGACAAATTAAAAAAATAGAGGAAGTAATAACTTAAGAGTACTATGAATACATGTAAATAGTCTTACAAATGTGACAAGAGAATAGGAATAATAGAATGGTGTAACGATTGTGACACAGATATAATTGTATTGGAAGACTTAAGATTTATAACAAGAGAATGATTGTTCTTCTTTCAGCTTTTCCCGGTTAGGGGTCACCACAGTGGAACTCCGGTCAGCTAGTGATTGGCAGTCGATTTTTTTATGGGGTGTCAAGGTGCCAGCTTGATGCCCAACCTTCAAAGAAGGCATGCTCATTCTATGCATGTCTTTCGAATGCCACTCGACCGTGGGGAGGACATGCAGACTCCACACAGAAGGCGCTCCAGACAAGAATTGAATGGGAGAGCCTCTTTCTGTGAGACAACAGAATGATTACAGACAGAAAATTCATGGAATGGACATATAATATAGAATGTAGGAAATGAACATTGTTCTGGAGTCACAATTTTATGCAGAAGAGCAATTAAGATATTTGACAAGATTTTAGTTAGAATGGGTAGATTAACTGTTATAGATATAAGATGGCAAGGAAAATGTCTATAGAATTAAAGCAGTATAAGCTTATGTAATAGTTAAAGAAAGAGAAAACTTATTTAAACAAATGTTAGAGTATGTTACAGCAAACGTGACTGTAATAACAGGGGATTTTAATTGTGATTTAAGAGAAAATAAAAAGGGAAAATATACACAAAAATGAAGGAAGTATTGAAATGCAGAAAGTTAATTTTATGAAAAGAAAAATCATGGACATGTAAAAGAAATATGTTTAAAACAGAGATTGATTATTTTATAATATTAGAAGGGATAAATATAACAGAAGAAGAGGAAGTAGTAGTAAGAATAGGGTTTTCAGATAATCTAGCAATATGGTTAGAGATCAAAGAAAATAAAGAATACATTAAAATAGGAAAAGATATAAAAAGAATAAACAAAAAAGAATGGAATATAGAAGGTAAAGGAGAATACATAGTTACACAATTATGGAAAGAATATTTACCTGTGATACTGTTTTATAAAAATTGGATTGAGTGGTGGATAATATTTAAAAAAGAAGTACAAAGATAGTTTATAATACTGGAAAATGAATAAAAAGGTGAGACAGAAAAAATATATGCAGTTCCATACTGTAGAGCTTTTGAAAATGTAGAAAATAATAAAATAGAATTATATGATAAAGAAAAATAAATATATGGAAGAAATCAAGGAAAAATTAAAAGTTTATTATTTAAGTAAAAATATTAAAAGGAAAAAAAGAAGAGGTATCGGTATATTTAAGAAAACAGTAAAAGGAAAAAAATAATGCAATAAGACAAATGAAAACTTTAAATAGAGAAATTAAGAAAAATCAATCAGAAACTATGGAAACAGTGGTGGAAGGAAATGTATAAAAAGAAGGGCAGCAGAGAAATTCAAAAGGACTGGCAAGTTAAAAAATACAGATTTAATGAATAAAGAATTTCAAAAGAAGGTTACTATAGATGAACCAGAAAACTAATTAAACAAGTTAACATAGATTCAGTGGCAAGCCTGGATGGTATTAGGTATGAAATGTATAAAAAATAAGGGAATGGCAAAAAAAATTGTAAAAGTTTTGAATTAATTTATGGAGGGGGACTTTAAGTATAAAGAAATGTGCAGAATAATTTTAAAATTCTTATGAAAAAAAGGAATAAAGAAGTAAAAGGTTGGAGACCAATAGTAGGGAATAATAGTGACTATAAGATATTTATGAGGATTATACAGAAGAGGAATGCTGAGTGAAATGCAGAACATATTAGAAGAAAGTGTATTCAGTATTAAAGGAAAAGGCTGTCAACTTCTAATGATTATAAGGAAAGTAGTAGATGATATGAATGTAGGACAAAAGGTAAAATTGATGGTAGGTGATGTTACTAAAGCTTTTGACACAATAGAACTTGTGTTATAGAAGTCTATGGATAATTCCAATCTTAGTAAAAAAATTAAAAAAATGTGTATGACTGCTTATAAGAATAGCAAAGTGAGAATATTAATTAATTGATGCACAAGTCATGAAATAGAAATGAATAATGGAATTAGACTAAGAAGTCCAATTAGTAATATTCTGTTTACTTCATTTGTGAACTTAATGGTGAAATAATGAGTGAAATGAAAAAGCCATAAAATATAATGGAAACAGTGTGTAGAAATTCCAGTAATAATGATATATGCAGATGATATAATTGTTGTAAGAAAGAACTTATATTGGATGAAAAAAGGTTATTAAAATTTTAACAGAATTATTAAAAGAAATAGGGATGGGCCTTAAGAATAGAAAAAGTTAATTATTAGGAAGTAAGAATAAAATAGCATGTATACAGTTTACTTTACACTGAGATAGAAGTGTTGGGGATAGAATTTGGTAATCAGGAAATAAAGACAAAGACAATGGGAAATCAGATAAGAAAACATAAATTTTCATAAAAAAGCAAATTTGGTTAATTATGTGTTGACAAGTAAAATGGTGAACTTAGTAAGTATTTTATTACATCAAAAATGTATGAAAAGGATGAAATGGAAATGTATTTTTCATTCATATGGGGTTCCAGGATGAATCTTCTCAACAGAGGAGTATTACACATGAATAAAGAAAATGGTGGCTTAGGTTTAATAAACCCAATAGCATTTGGAGCATATTTGAATTTATATAGAATATAAATGTGGATGAAAGATAAAGAGAAATTGGTGGGAAAAATATTTAATTATAAGTATGAACATACGTTGGAAGAAGTTAGATCTGATAAAAGAAATAAACATTATGGTCATGAAATACAAAATTATCTAGAACAAATGAAAATATGGAAGATAAAGATTGATGAGATAATGAAAAAGGAAAGTATTATATAAAAATATAATGGATCGATCGTTTTATATTAATCCATGGTAAAACTTGCAAAAATAAAAAAAGCTATTAAAGAAGGAAATGGTGCAAAAACTGGGCTGAATGTCAGCATTTCTTATGGAGACTAAGTGTAAATAAACTTCCTGTTAAACATATGCCATATAAAAAGAGAAATGAAAGAGAGTGTCTGTATTGTGGAGTAGAAAAATAGTAGAACATGAGTTTTTGATATGTAAAAGAGTAAGAAAATTATAGAAGAAAATGTGTGATGATTTTTTTTGAAAATATAGAAGAAAAAGAAATAAATATGGATGTGATATATAGATATTATAAGAATATTAAAAAAGAGAATGCATTGAAAATAGATAAAGGAATATTTTATGGTACATGGATTATTTGGAATGAAAGACTTAATGACATTTAATTTAATGGGAAATGGGTTTTTCCAGCAGTTATAAAAATAATGAAATGGTGGTTGTGGAAAAAGGAGTGAGAGTCAACTAAAGAAAATAATGCCAGTTTTACTTCATTGTGATTGTTGTAAAAATTATTAAAATATTTATTTAAATATATTATAAATAGAATACAAATAAAGGACCCTTATTGTATACATGGCACTGTCATAAGTCATTGTGACTAAAGGGAAAGATGCTGGAGCTAAAAGAGTGAGACATGTTGACTAGACAGTCTCTCATAAAAAATTGTGGTTTACTAACAAGATCATAAATGTTCATGATATGAGCTTTTCCTGTAAGAAGATTTAATGTCTGGATAATAGTGGCAGCTGTAAATTGTCTAATTGATTTACCTAATTGCTTTGCTCCTGTTGGATTGATGAAAAGGACAAATGGTAATTAGAAAGTATAGTGAGTCATGAAAACACATTGTTGGGAGTGAAGATGTGAAGATAAGATAATGTGTTGAAGTAAAGCAAAATTGAAAGTGGGCATTTTCTTTTTTATTGTTATGTCCTGAATATTTATAAAAATTGTGTATGATGCATTTATTTATTTATTATTTATTTACATTTTTAACTGGGAAATTCCAACTGGACACAGGTCCATTTTCAGTGGAGGCCCAGGAAAAAATCTCCACATAAGCAAAAACAAAAAACAAATACAATGTAAAATCAGTAGCAAGCAAAAGTGTACGAAGAATCAATTAGATGCAAAGAAGATGCAGTTCATATGACAAAATAAAAATACATTTAGAAAATAACAAAGTAAGTATAAGTTGAAATAGAATGCTCAGAATTATAATATATAGTTAAGTAATTTTAGACAAAATGATAAAACAATTGATATTGAAATGTATAAAGACGGCACTTAGAAGCATTGAAAGAAATTAAGCTTCAATCACCTTGCTTTTTTGTTTCTATGCATTGTCATAAAAATGAACTAAAATTGATGCAGTTGTTATTGTCAAAAGCTTAAATGTACAATAGTGCAGAGGTGAATAGGGGTTGTAGCTGAAAGATAGTTAGAGATAGAGATAAGACAGCAAGTAAAGAATAAACAGAACACTGATAAGAAAATTATGCAAAGGGAAAAACCCTTGAGAGAAGAAGGAAGAGGCATTCTTGATGCAAACATGAAAATGAAAAATGGTAATATTAATTGCATTGCTAGTATTCATATGAGGGCTTGTCCAATTGAAAAAAGTGGCAACAATACAGTAATGCAGGTATTGTTTGGAGAAAATTAAGTTTAAAAGAAGATCACAAAAAATGTGGTACTATAGAAAATAACAAGCAGACAAACATAACTGAAATGTTTGGTTATGAGATGAAAACAGAGCCATTGAAGATGCATCATAAGTCAGATTACAGCAATGATAAAAAGCTATCTCTGTCTTTGAAAGATGATAACTCTCTACATCTGTTAGAAGATCCATTGACTAGCCCAAGATATGAACAAAGCAATGCATTTGTAAATGTTAATATCATAAGTTTATATTATTTTTATCATCAACATTAATACATATAGTAAAAGGAGAAATATGCAAAAGATCAGACAAAGTAGGTTCTACAGGAATGGGAGTTCAACAGAGACAGCAGAAGAGAACTATACATCTATCTTCTACATATTTGAAGAGAATGTCACATGCAGATATGCTGATAATGCAACAACTTACATAAACACAACAAATTTTGGAGGATGTTAGATAGATGATAATTAGACTTGATAGAATAGTCAGGAATACAAAATGGAGAATAAGGGTAAAGAAAAGAAATGCATATGTACTGATGCATATGTGAGATAAAACAAGATGATAAATACAAGTTAAGATTTAAGGAAAAAGCATTAGTATTGAAAAAAATTATTTTATTTATTTCGTTTAACCAGGTAATGTCCGGCTGGGCAAGAAGCCCATTTCCAGTGGGGACCCGGGAAGAAAATCTCCAAGGTAGTTTACAAATAGCATTTACAAATGGCATATACAAGTTAAAATAATTATAGGACATAAAGTAATAGAAAAAAAAAGTTCTTACTGTAGTGTTAAAATCAGGAGTAACAAAGTTAGACATATTAAAGATATTTAGAAAATTATAAGCAATTGTCAGGCATTTCAAATAATCATTAGAAAGACAACAAATAATGACTGAATTTGTTGCAAAAATTACCATAATTACTTTAATGTTAAGAGACATGAATGACATGGGAGAATGTAATGGAAACAAGTTGAAGGAAACAATGAGGTGAGAAAGGAAAAAAAATCAAAAGGAGGTGGTGCTATAAGAAAAATAGGGAACAAGAATTTGAATAGTAGTATAGATCATTTTGAAAAGGAAGGCTACAGAGACAATGGTATTGATGTGATAATGGATAAGAATTATAACAAAAATGAGAAATGTATGCAAAATCAGTGAAAGTGTGATTTGGAAATTATTCAGCTTATGGATAAAGTTTAGGGATTGTGGTAGGAATAGATGATAGACTTGAAGGATAAAATCAACTGTTGCAGAGTTCACCCTAAAATACCAAGAAAATCTGAAAGAGAAAAGGAAATCAGAGAAAGATAAACAGTAAAAGTAATCCAAAATAAAGCAAAACTAGAAATGCTCAAAGTCTATTTTTTTTAAAAGTGATGCAGAGGTGCAGTACAATTTGAATGAGGTGCATGGATATGTTTTCTGTAACAATTTAATACACTTGATATTAGACATATTGTGAAGTGTTAAACATAAAAGAGGTACAAAAGAGCCGAGCTAGAATGACAGGATAGAAATACTGTTCTTGTCTGAAATTTAGTAAATCATGTTTATAATCATGCTGCCATCTTCAAATTGTACAGTTACAGTGTTCAAATAAATGAACAACAGATGGTGAAGACAGAAAATATAGACATACAAGTAAATGAATGATAAAGAGACTTTTGAAAGAGAAAATTATAAATGAAAAGTTAGATATGATGGAAGAGTCTTGTGTTTTTTCATTGCCCAAAAATTCATTACTGAAGAATGATTGAATGACAAGTTCAACTGCATTAAATATATAAAACACTTGCTGGCTGTAGTTCTGAGAAGAATAGTGAATGCTGGGGAATAAAATATGTGAATAAGAGCACAGAACTAACATAATTAGATCTGATGAGCTCAAAACAATATAATGATTTGAAGAAACTAATCACAAACCAGATTTCATGGAAACCTAGTTAGTTTGAAAGAATAAAAGAGACACTGGCTTAATAGGAATGGTGTCTCACTAAACATGAAGGCTAGAGATAGTGAGAGTTAAAAGAATAAAATGGTTATGTGAAACATTGCAGGACTAGATAGTAAAATATATGGCAAAAAACATTAGCTAAAATTAGAGTCCATTGATGATATAAATTTATAAGAAACTTTGGTGGAAGAAGGAAATCAGTTCAATGTTTTGGATTGTGTTAAATTTGAAGTGATAGAGATTATCAAAACAAGATGCATTAGGATGAAAGGGGATATGATAGCACTTTTAGAGGTTATTCAGAGAATTAAGCCAATGTTGATTAATTCCACAAAACACCTGGTAGTAGAAAAGTATTATTCAAGTAACACCATATATTTGCTAAAAGTATATAGCATAGGAGAAGGCAGAAAATAAGAAGAACATCTTTGGAAAGAAGCGACAAAATCTGTATTAGAAAGTCAAAATAAGGAATGAGATATTATAGTAAGTGAATATTTCAGTGCTAGAATAGGCTAGTACTATAATTATGGAACATGGTTCAAAAACAGAATATATTTTGAAATAATTTCAAAAGATAATAACAATAATAAGCAACGAATGCTATTATAATTAATATTTTTACAAGCTTTTTTATAACAGTGAGATAGAGCCAGCTATGAAGATAAATTTTCAAGAGAAAAAAGAGGATCTATAATTGATTATGTATTTGTGTTATCAAAATATGCAGTAAAGTCAACTTTGAGGTTAGATGTTAGAATACGAAGAGATCAAGTAATTCTGATTATGAAATTAGGAGAAGAATTGGAGATCAAATATGAATGTGTATTAATCACCAAGACTAATGCAGAGAGAGATAAAGCAATAAAAAGGTTGCAAATAAAAGCCTGGATAAGTAATCACCTCAAATGTTGGCAGGTTCACACAAGTGAAGTTGAAGTATATGATTTTTTTTTAAATCCAGAATTCTGGAAAGGGAAGGGTGAAATTTGCAGATCAATTGAATGAAGAATGATAGTATGAGGAAGAATATGTATTAAAGAAAAGTCATTTAAGAATAGCCCTAATTAGGCATAGAATAAGAAATGGTGAAACACAATGGCAAACAGAAAAAATCTTCAACTATAGAAAGAGTACACTGGGGAAAAATAGAGCATTCAACTACTCTCTGGCAAATATTGTTACATATAATTAAAGAGCAATAAAGTATTTTAGCTTGAAATTAGAAGACGTGCTGGGAGATTTGTAAACATGAGGGAATAGTAAAATGTGAAGCATGTGTTTTTTTTATGACAGAAAGCAAATGGAACCAACCAATAAATGGATTGTATAGAAAATGGAGTTTAACATAGATATTATAGAAAATCTAAAAAAAAAATAAGAGAAATGAATCAAGAGGATCTTAATAAATAAGTAATGAATTGTTCCAGCACGATGCTCACAAGAGGGACAAAATGTTATTTTATTTTTTAGTTTGTTTTTCATGAGAGTTTTATCTCATAAACAGAGTTGGGAGGGATTAATATTTTCCTATTTATAACAAAGAGGACCACTCTAACTCAAGAATGCACAAACATACCACTTGATGAAAACTTTCATGTGTTTTGTAATAATAATAAAAAAATCAAATACTGGATAACACATTATACTTGCTCAGTTTGCATGCATTGCAGTGAGATCAAACATCAGTGTTTTTCTTTGTTTTTCACATCTGAGCGAAAATATACTACCATCAGAAAGCAATCATTATATGTCCTATTTGTAGACCTGATGTCTTGAACAAGACCATATTATGGAATATAATGATATAAAATACACATATAGATAGTTAGATATGATATCTACTAGAATCAATAAAATGTCAGACAGGCACTCAATATTAGATTGGATTCTTATAAACAAACCAGACAAACAGTAGGCTGTCTGTCAGCTAGCATAAATGACCACAGACCAACACATGCTATTACATAACCTAGATAAATGTATTATCTATAATCAAATATGAAATACAACCAATTTCAGCAAAGATATTTTCAATGAAACACTTAAAATATAATTGAAATGTACTTAGAACAATGCTAGTAGATACTGCTGTAGAACACATTAATAATTTATTCTTAAGACCTTAAATAATCTATCACCAGTACATATTAAAAGAGTAAAGTCCAACTCCACATTTCTTCTTCTTGTTCTTCTTCTTTTGGCTGCTCCCGTTAGGGGTCGCCACAGCGGATCATCTGTTTCCATTTCTTCCTGTCCTCTATATCTTGCTTTGTCACACCAACCACCTGCATGTCCTCTTTTACCACATCCATAAACCTTATCTTAGGCTTTCCTCTTTTCCTGTTACCTGGCAGCTTCATCCTTAGCATCTTTTTCCCAATATACTCTGCATCCCTCCCCAGCACATGTCCAAACCAACATAATCTTGCCTCTCTGGCTTGTCTCCAAACCTTCCAACCTGGACTGACCCTCTAATATACTTATTCCTAATCCTGCTACCCTGATCACACCCAGTACAAATCTTAACATCTTTAACTCTGCCATGTCCAGCTCTGACTCCTGCCTTTTTGTCAATGCCACTATCTCCAACCCATATAACATAGCTGGTCTCACTACCCTCTTGTAGACCTTCCCTTTCACTCTTACTGGTACTTATCTGTCACAAATCACTCCTGACACTCTTCTCGACCCACTCCATCCTGTCTGTACTCTCTTCTTCACCTCTCTTCCACACTCACCATTACTCTGATCCCAAGTATTTAAACGCATATACCTTCGCCACCTCTAATCCCTGCATCCTCACCATTCCTCTATCATCCCTCTCATTCACACACATACTCTGTTTTAGTCTTGCTGACCTTCATTACTCTTCTCTCTAGAACATATTTCCACCTCTCCAGGGTCTCCTCCACCTGTTTCCTACTCTCACTACAGATCACAATGTCATCTGCGAACATCATAGTGCATGGAGACTCCTGTCAGATCTCATCTGTCAACCTGTCCATCACCACTGCAAATAAGAAAGGGCTCAGAGCTGATCCTTGATTGTAATCCCACCTCTAGCTTAAAAGCATCTGTCCCTCCCACCGCAGATCTCACTGCTGTCACACTACCCTCGTACATATCCTGTACCACTCTTACATACTTCTCTGACACTCCCGACTTCCTCACACAACTCCTCTTTAGGCACCCTGACATATGCTTTCTCTAAGTTCACAAAGACACAATGCAACTCCTTTTGGCCTTCTCTGTACTTCTCCATCAACACTCTCAGAGCAAACATTACATCTGTTGTCCAACCCCATGCTACAGCTGACAAAGTAAAGAAAACGATCATGATAAAAAGTGATAAACCCTGGAAAAACTGGTATAAAAATAAAACTCAATATGCCATCCAGCAATTTAGACATCTTAAAAATCTTGCAAAACTCCATGTCAAACAGGATAAGAAAACATACTATACCAGCCTACAAGACAAACATATAATCAAGCCAACATTTTTGGTCAGTGTGACAAAAGGAGGTACTGCCAGCACAGCTACCTGGAATTTTGTAAATAATTATATGTCATTTGTGAATATCAAACTAATTTATATAAGATGACTGTGTTACAAATGCATTAGAACTGTATGTCATGTGTATATCAAACTGCTCTGTACAGATGTTTGTGTTGAAAAGATATTTATAAAGTGATTCTGTTTAAAATGTAACCACAGTATATCCTACTCTAAGAGAACAGAAATGCACATGCACTATTGTAGCTGTTTAAATGTATATGTTAATCGAGGAAAGTGAAGGGTTAACCTCAGTCCAGCAAACTTTAGAAAAATATTTAAAATTCAATCACATTACATGCTATACCATAAAGAGGCTATCTCTCAAGTCTTCAATGCAGCTAGAGACACAAAGTCTGTACTAGGAAGCTTTCTGTATTGTCTTTGGAGTGAGCTAATTACTACTTTGGAAGCATGGATGAATGTAATTGTTTTATGACTTCCAGCATCTGCCAAAGAACTGAGCAAGAGACCTTGTCTATGTATTTATACAGGTAGATGCTAAATACTGCCATCTTCCAGCAGCAGGGTTTTGCCTGGGAACTAGAAGTCAGATGACAAGAAGAGATGCCATTTTGCAAGCTAGCCCAGCAGTAATATTTTACGTATTATTTTGAGAAGTGTCTTAGTGAGACAGAGCATTCTGTATTGTCTTTGACCTGAGAAAAACAAGAAGAGCCACTCACCACACCATCTGCCTTGCTCTAGATACAGTCAGGAATATAATGAAGCTTAGCTTTAGATATTGTTTTTCTTTATTTCTTTGAGCCTGTCCTACAATGTTGTTTTAAATATTTCCTGTGATTTTGAACTCTGATGTCACAGTGAATATATACCTAGTATTTTCTTGTTCTTTTATTATTTATTATTAAATACATTTAAACCTTTCATTGTAGCTGATCTCTATAGATATATTTAAGTTTTGAGAGTACTTGCATATTTATTTGGTGACACTGTGTGGGCCACTCCTAATAGCCTTGCTCTTGGTCAAACTACCATTTGTATTAATATTAATATTACACAGTAAAATTGGTCCTCCTTTGTTAGAGGTTTTAAATTAGCTGATAAGGAGTGATTGGTGGCAGTGGTAACTACCTTATAGGCTAGGCTGAAAGGGTCATAGGTAGTAAACCTGTGCCAGCCTTTCCCAGGTGTGTGCATGTGTGTGTGTGTGTGTGTGTGTGTGTGTGTGTGTGTGTGTGTGTGTGTGTGTGTGTGTGTGTGTGTGTGTGTGTGCATCTGTGTGTGTATCCATGCATGCGTGTGTGTGTGTGTGTGTGTGTGTGTGTGTGTGTGTGTGTGTGTGTGTGTGTGTGTGTGTGTAAATCAAACCTCACAGAGTGTGTGTGTCAGCTACTTGGGCAGGAGCATGAAGCACTGGTTGGACAGAGAGGGTGCTGGGGTTCTTGGCTTGGTCACTCAGCTGAGATCTCAATTCTATAGCTAAGATAGTAGGGAGTCTTACTGGGGGATCTGGAGAAAGAAAAAGAAACCAGCCCTTGGCTGACTGTGGTCTCTGTTTGCTGTTAAGGGAAATTGCACTTGATACAGACAGCTGCATCTGGAAATAATGTGTGTGTACCTGGTATCCTCCCAGTGAACACCCCTCCACAAGTGTCAGTGGTGAGGATTGAGGTTCCTTGATTACTGATCCAGAGGTGGGTAGTCACAGCCAGCACTAAATAAACTATTCTACCCTGGCAAGACCACTAATCCCTCTCCAAAAACAGACAAAGCAACATACTCTACCCCACACAGTTTAATTCCTACTTTATACAGTCAGTATTATCTCTCTTAGACACTAACACATCTGCCCCCTCACTCTTCCCCTGTCCAATCAAAACCAGCCACAACTCTATCATTTTAGTCCAGCACCTACCTCACTCATAAGGAAGTTATTCTTTAAACTAAAAACTACTTTTCTAGTCAAGCTGCCATCACACTACCTAAAAATGGCTGCAGAAATCATAGTCTTCCCTGTGTTGATACTAATTAGTAGGTCAATAACAGAAAGATATGCCCCATCACTGCAAAGAAAATCTTATATCGTACCATTGCACAAAAGTGGCACATCTCTCTCCAAAATATTAGAGAAATACATCCGTATGCAGCTGATGAAACACCTAACCTCAAATAATCTGCTCTCAGAAACACAACATGGCTTTAGGCCCCAGCACAGCATCACCACTGCTCTACTATATTTTACCAATATAATAAACCAACATAGAAGCAATGGTCTTCTTGTACACCATGTTTTTTAATTGTCAAAGGCATCTGATACTGTCTCACACCAGCAACTACTAGTTTGACTCTCCTCAACAGGACTTTCACAATACTCCTTGTTATTGTTTCTTAGTTACCTATTTGGAAGGCAACAAGCCGTGAAATCGTAAAAACCTACTTATCCTTTCAACCAGTTACTAGAGGTGTGGCTCAGGGCTCCATTTTGGGTTCTCTACTATTTAACATATTTATTATTGATCTCTGCACCTCCACTCACAATGCACCGAGACATTACCCTAAAATCTTTCTACTCTGTAGAAACCTGGCTCAGAGAATCAAACCACCTATTCAATCCCAAGAAAACTAAGTTAATGCTTTTCATGTCAACAAGTTGCTAAAATCAAAGCAATCTTTTACCATAAACTCAGCAAATAATTGTCATTGAAACTATAACTTACAGTAAACTTCTAGGCATTATAATAGATGACAGTCTCAAATATGACCACCATGTACTGCACACCATAAAATATACACACCAGAAACTAGGCTCCCTGTTTTTTTTAATTTCTCCAAATCTTTTGGGTTTCTAATACCATGAGAGAAATGGACACTAATCCTAAGTCAAAGTATGATTAAAGCTCATGAAATGAATATTGTTTCAATCTTTGATGTCAGCTAAAAGTGCTATTCACAGCACCCATAATGACTCTTTCTGCAATTTGTATGTTGTTGCATGTATTGGTAACCTATCTAAATATGATTGAAGATTCTTTTTTATAAGACCCATTGCTCCTACTACTATTGGAACTGTCTGGGCATCTTTGTTCCACTTTGCTCTCATTTCTACCTGCAAATATTGATATTTTATGACTTTGTATCTTTCTGTATGCAAGACACTGTAGTCACTAGGTGCAGCAATTTCAGTGATCAATGCTACTTTTGTCTTCTTTTCATGGACCACTATATCTGGTTTTCTCGTATCTATCTTTTGAACTTTTGGTAATGGGTGTTCCCATGTGATGTAGACTTCATCATTTTCTATGATCATTTGTAGCTCTTGTTTATAGTGTTTTTCAGCTACTTCAATATTATAATGTTTGCACAATGCCAGTGCAACAGTCTTGACACATTATTATGCCTTTCAGTATACAATCCTTCTGCCATTAGTATGTCACAACCACAAGGTGTGTGACTCTTTCCAGTTCTGTTTTACAAAACCTACATTCGTCTGTTTCTCCCACATGTTGAATGGACTTTGTAAACCAAGATGTACGTAGCCCACAATCTTGGGCCACCAATATTAACCTTTCATCTTTAGGTTTGAATTTGCCTGTCCTTAACCATTATTGCATTCAATCCTGATCAACATGAGGTTCTTCCAGAAGGTTTCTATACTTGGAATGGCATTTATGCTTTTTCCACATTTCTTTCCTTTTTATCTGATCCTTCACCTTATATATATATTTTTTTGACACATTCAGTTGATACCTGATTTTTATCTACTTCTGGTTTGATTTCCATTCCTGCTTGATGCCAATATACTTCTGTCAGAATAAGAAGGGAAGTCATCCTAGATTTATGCTCTTCATGTTTCAAAACGTTTACTATGTTTGGGTCTTGTGACATCAGCAGATATGTGTGCAGTCCCCCAATTGCAGATCTATACATGTAATCAATGTCAAGGAGGCCCATACCTCCTTTGGAATGGGGAATATATAATCTTGGTATGCACTGATTTTTATAAATCATATGATGAGCATGAAGCATCCTTCTTGTTTTCTTGTCTAATCTATCCAACATATTTTTGGGCCAATCAATCTCTTCAAAACTGTAAGTTAGGACAGGAAGAGTAAATTGATTTAAAGCTTGATTGTTTTTTTTCCTAGATGTCAACGCTGTTTTCAGGATTAATTTAAGTCTTCTAAAATATTCCTTACTAAGTTTTATTCACATTTGCTCATGTTTTATTGTTGATCCTTCATCAATTCCCAAATATTTATACACGCACTCTTGCTCAAATACTTTTATATCACATTCTTGTCCTAAACTGATGTTTTCTTGGTGCTGCAGTTTACCTGCCTTAAAGGTTGCTTTTGCACATTTATCAAGACCAAATGACATTCTTATATCATCTGAAAATTTTTGACTACTTGCAGTTGTGCTTTCAATTTCTCATCTGATGAGCTATACAGTTTTAAATCATTGACAAAGAGAAGATGAGAGGTCTTTACACTTTGTTGTTTTCTAAGAGCCAAATTATAGCCATGCCTTAATCTGTTAAGTAGACAGCTTAATGGGTTAAAGGCAAGACAGAATAGCAGTGGTGACAGGGATCCACCCTGGAATATCCCCTTTTGAATTTTTATCCCTGGAATAATAATTTGTCCTTTATCATGGCTTAATTGCAAAGTGGTTTGCCACTGTTTCATGGTCACTGTAATGTAGTCAATCAGTGAAGGGTGTATCATATACATTTTTAGGCACTCTTTTATCCGTGAATGTGAGATACTATCAAATTCTCTTTTGGAGTTAATACATGCCATACTTAGATTCTTCCACTTTTTAGTTCTCCACTCTGACTTTATTTAACAACAGATGATCCTTTGTTCCATATGACTTTCTTTTATTACCCTGTTGTTCGACTGACATGATTGAATTTTCTTCTAAATGACTATAAACTCTGTCAGCATCAATTCCGGTGTACAGTTTATACATCATCGGAAGACAAGTTATTGGTCTAAAACTTTTAGGATAACTTTCAGGTTCACTCTTAAATAGGAGCATTGCTTTTCCTGTTGTTAACCAGGCTGTTGTCTGTTTGGGGTGCACATATAAATAGTTGTTACTCGTGGTTAAATCTTCGTACAAAGATATTAATACTTTTAGCCAGAAGTTTGGTACTGCATCTGGGCCTGGAGTTTTCCAGTTAGAAGCTTTTCTTAACTTTATCTCAAGCTGTCTGGCTGTTACTTCATCCCATTTCATATCCTGTACCTTTGAACTTCTTATTTTTTTTCTTTTACTTCTTCTATCCATTTAGCACCATTGTTATATTCCACAGGCTCCCTTTATAGGATCAATGGATTCCTTACATACACTGCAAGAAAAACTCTAGCCACCACCTTCTTACTGTCAACTCTCTTATACACTGCTCTTATCCTAACAATCATAAACAATACTCAAAATAAGAAACTTGCTTCCTACTGCAATAAAATAGCTAAATTTGCCACCAGTCTCCCTCATAGGACCCACCATTGTCTTAGCTTAAAGCAATTAAATTGGCTTGAACTACACAACTGTCTACCATATTCACAGACTACAGCACACAAACTCATTCATCATCCAGAAAAACGCCCTGCACTACAAAACATATTGTACCCTAGCGTCAAGCAAGGGACTTCCATTCTAGTAACCAGTTCTTATTACTTAATAATAAGTCAAATAATTTTACAGGAAACTCACTCTACTGCGAGTTTGTTGCTAAACTCTAGAATAGTATCCCCATGCAAATCAAACTTGCCGACCAACTTAATAATTTTAAACCACTACTTAAACAACATCTTAACCAGTCCTGGTCCTGTACATGCTCATCCCAGGGTTAAAACTTTTTCACTGTACAATACTATCCAAATACTCTTCTTAAATATACAGTTATCAACCTCTTATTGAAATGATAAAACAAATTTTATACATAACTGTTGTATGTACAATCCACTAAGTTGCATGTGTGCTTTCTCTTTAGTAACTTCCACCTCTGTAAAATCTTAGTGTGTATATGTATAAATGTAACTAGTGTTTGTGTATAAATGTAAATAGAAATGTAATGAGTATAAATAGAAATGTAACTACTGCTTGTGTATAAATGTACATAGAAATATAACTATTCTGTATTTGACTAGAACTTAATATAATGCAGTGTAAGCAAATGGAGCTTTTCTCCCTGGGCCTCCACTGAAAATAGGTATGACCCAGCCGGACTTTCCTGGTAAACAAAAACAAATAAATAAATGAATATGGTTCACAAAGACTTTGCTCCCAGTTATAGCTGCCCTCTATGCAGTTATATGAGCTCAGTTTAAGATCAAAAGTACTAGTAATTTAATCTCAAAATGTAGAATAGATAAAGGGGTCACACAGGAAATATATTAACACCCTTGCTTCTTTTTGCTTGTTATTAATAAGGTGAGTGAAGTGAGAGCAGATTTCCCCAAAGATCAAAAATAGAAGTTGCCCTGAAATTGGATACAATTCAGATGCTGTAGTAATATCCATTACTTCCTGTTCTATAGTAAACCAAAAAGTGCACGTCTTTGTACAGTATATGAAGATCTGTGATTTACCAATAAACAAATAGAAAGCTAAAGTAATAATGTACAAAGTAAATAAAATAAAACAGAAAGAGCTTATTTAAGAAGTAGTATAAGAAGAGATTTTTATGACCTACCTGAGAATAATTTTTGAACGCAATGTTGTTTGGACAAGATAAATTATACATTTGAAATGAAGATCGATAATCAATGTAGTTTCTTGCAGGTTGTTAATATATACCTATGATGATTAAGGTAAAACCTCTTGATGACTCTATAAAAGCAAAGATATACCCTTTTGGGATTGCATGACATTGACTTATTATATAAAAATAAAGATTTACACTTGCTAGAACTTTTATATAAGATCTTAAGGATAGCTTTGTTCTTTTTCCCAGACCCTTTCAAAAATTATATTTAAGACTTGAGTTTTTCAGAATAAATGAAAGTGCTCTATTAGATGTTCATTTAATAGCAAAATGGATATGTCAGGTACAACTCCATGATACAGAAATGTTGCCTAATATATTGAATGAAGACTACTAAGAAATCCTCTTTTTTTTGACTAATGGTGATAAAATATTTTAGAGATATGTTTGGGTCTATTAGAAGAATTATCTTATCTAAAGAAAATATAACTAAAATGTATAGTAAACATAATTTAAAGATTGTGAAAAATTATTGGCAAGCAAAAGAAGAGGTTATTCAAAAATTCAGATTTTTTTTCTGCTTTTATGCCAAAAATCTAAATAAAGAAAACAACAAGTATATTGAAAGATAGGAGTTTGAAAAGTATATGCAAAGTACAAGTTTGAAACTCACGGAGATATTGTGTGAAGAGATATAAATGATAGATTTTTTTTGAAGAAATGTCTTACCCAATAAATGAGACAAAAGACGCAGTACAGGTATTTATGTGATGTCCATATTATATATGTTGAAAAAGAGTATTTGGAGATGATATAAAGATTCACTGTATGGGCAATATGGATGAGTTAGTTGCACTTTTTTCATTTCAGGGAAAAATACTGTTAGGGCATTTGCACATACATTTCTGACAAGACAGAGAACTAGAAAAGGGCTAAATAAGAGTGTAAGAAAGGGTGAAAAGAATGATGTACTTGAAAAGCATAAAATACAGTTAACATATTACAATGGTTGAATAGCAATGTTTTTACAATGGCTGAATAGCAACACTAACAAATTTAATTTTGATTGTTGTAAAACTGAACTATTGAAGTGCCTGTTCGAATAAATTGAAACTAAAACTTAACTGAAATTGAACTTAACATGCTTACTTCATATTATTTTTATTTCTGTGTAATAAAAAAGAACATTGTTAATGTTGTTAATTGTGGCATAATTAAGCACATGCAAGCAGGACTTTACTTAAATGTTACAATTTTCCTTCTCACTAGGCTGCTGGGGGGAATATACATATATATATATATATATATATATATATATATATATATATATATATATATATATATATATATAGATAGATAGATATAGATATATAGATACACACACACACACACACACACACACACACACACACAGTGCATATCATTCTGTGTAGTGTTATGCTAGTGTCAAAATTAAATACATCTAATTATGTAACTAATTTTGCGACATACGTAGCTTGATACAAAAGAAGGAGAACAGTGCAAATTAGGAAAATAACATTGTCTAATAGAAATTCAAAGTAAAGTCCATGCTGAGTGCAGAATAAATGTCTCCCTTTGAATGTGTCTGCTGTTTCACTGTGAGATATCCACTTAGTTTCCTGTGATGGTGGAAGTATTAAATAGAGTAACAGAGGCTTGATGACTATTGGAATACCTGTCGTCAAATCTAGAAAAGCAAACTTATAATGGAGACAACTTGGTAGGCACAAATTAATGCCGATAATAGCATTAGTATTAAGCTAAGCCACCTTCTAAGACAGGAATGTGGTTCTGATATGTTTTCTTAACAAGGCATTGATAAATTTAAACTGAAACTGAACTGAAACTGAGATTATCATGATTACTATATTTTATTTTCATTTCTAGTTAACAAAAAGTTAAACACATGGGCCCTGATTCCAAAGCACTCAATCTCAGTGTAAGTGACCACTTACCCTGAGATCAAGCTGAGAGCAGGTGTTTTAAAATCTGGCTCCCATAGTAAGCTTGTTTATAGACAGGCCTTACATCAACGTAAGTCACATACACTGAGAGCAGGTTTTTTTTGGAATCAGGGTAGACTTACACTGAGAGCAACTCTTTTGGAATCTGAACTGTAATGCTTAAGACTGAAGTTGTTCAGATCACAGAAACAGAACTTTACTTAAGTGCTGCAATTTTCCTTCCAACCAATCCATATGAATAAAACAAAATGATCACTGCATGTAATGTGCTGCTTCAATCAAAACTGTATGCCAGAAAAATAGGGAGATTATCACTCACATAATAACATGACACATAAATATATGAATATTTGCCAACTTTTCATAGAGTATGTAGACAGTTTGAACAAGAAGAGGAGAAAATTACAAATTGGGAAAACAATTTTAGCTAATAAAAATATTAATAGAAGTCCCATTGAATGCAGAATAAATTTCATCATCTGAATATGTTTGCATTAGTACTGAAATATATCTTCTGAATGTGGAATTATTAAACAGATTAGCATGCGTTTAAGGATTATTGTAAACTGTCTTTCTCTGGCAAGTTCTAGGATGCCATTTCTTTAAATATGGGAGAACAAATTTATAATTGAAACAGATGATACTTGATGGTTAGGGTATACGCTTGCTTAACATCCAGGAGTTATTTATTTCATAGATGGGAATGTGCTGAGATAAGAATATGTTAGACTAAACTGTCCTATTAATTTCTTGATAGACATGCTTTGTACAAGTGTTTGAGGAACTAATAGTTCCACAAAGACATATTAGACATAAGAGGGTTCATTTCTCTTTAAGGGAAACAACACACATATGTCCTAAAGGGACATCCAAGATGCTCCTGCATGCCTCCCACCCTCACTAACATCATCGCAAGAGGCATCACCCCAAAAAGACCTGTGATTGGCTGTGCAGGTAGAGGGGGTGGTTCTGCTGTGCAATAAAGAACGTCCATGAGTTAAATCTTTGGCACCCAGAACAAAGTGAGACATATCTCTCAAACTCTTAGAGCAAGAAATCCAGACAAAGCAATAAATAAAAGTGGGACAAAGGCCCAAAAATAGGGACAATTTTCAAATATCGATGTTGCAAACATAGAAAGTTAATAGAATAACAAGTTTTGCATTAGCATGAATTTTCTGAAGGGTATGAAGTCTTAAACTCAAATGTCTGTCATTATTTTATAACTTCAGTCTTTAATGATTTACCACTAGTTTGCCAAAAAAATGCACAATTTTATGAAAAAAGGACCAAAATTTGAGGCAAAAATCTGGACATTCTGTGAAAATCTGTGCAGTTGAGAGATATGATTGAGGGATATCATTAGTTGTTAACAGAAATCTCTTGCTGTGGATGCATTTATTTAAAAAGAAAAAAAGCCTATTTTTTTCAGAGCAGGCTGAATTTCAGGGCCAGGGGCAAACAGCAGCAGCAGCTTTTAGAGAGACTGAGTGAGACAGCAGAAAGAAAAAAAACAAGTCTGTGAAAGACTCACCTCTGAAGTAAGTAATAGGGTGCATACAATGGGCAAACTCCTGAAAGGGTCATTGGGGAACTGTTTCATTTTGGTGCTTGTGCATACTTGGACAGATGGCTGAATGGGTCATTGGAGGAATTGGAGGACCTGTTTCATTCTTGTGCTTGTGCATACTTGAACAGACTGCTGAAGGGGTCATTGGGGGACCTGTTTCATTTTGGTGCTTGTGCATACTTGAACAGACTGCTGAAGGGGTCATTGGGGGACCTGTTTCATTTTGGTGCTTGTGCATACTTGGACAGACTGCTGAAGGGGTCATTGGTGGACCTGTTTCATTTTGGTGCTTGTGCATACTTGGACAGACTGCTGAAGGGGTCATTGGGGGACCTGTTTCATTTTGGTGCTTGTGCATACTTGGACAGACTGCTGAAGGGGTCATCGGGGGACCTGTTTCATTCTTGTGCTTGTGCATACTTGGACAGACTGCTGAAGGGGTCATTGGGGGACCTGTTTCATTTTGGTGCTTGTGCATACTTGGACAGACCACTGAATGGGTCATTGGGGGAAATCTTTCATTTTGGTGCTTGTGCATACTTGGACAGACTACTGAAGGGGTTGTTGAGGTAAATCTTTCACTTTGGTGCTTGTGCATACTTGAGCAGACCACTGAAGGGGTCATTGGGGAAAATATTTCATTTTGGTGTCATTGGAGAGCTAGTACATACTTGGGACAGACCACTTAAGGGATCTTTCAAGAGAAATTATTAATTTTGGTGTCATTTGAGTCCTCAAAACTACTGAATGTATGGTTGGAGTAACTGTTTCACTCTGGTATTACTTGAGCACTTGTGCATACATGGAAAAACTACTGAAGGGACCTTTGTGTTAAATGAATCATTTTGGTGTTATTTAAGAGTTTGTGCATACATGGACAAACTGCTAAAGTGATCACTGGGGGAAATGATTCATTTTGATGTCAGTGAAAGGCTTGTGCATAGATGGACAAACTACTGAAGGGATAACCATGACATTTAGAGAAAGAAAACAAACAATGCAGCTATACTATATGTATGTATAATGCCTATACCGGCACATCACCTGCCGCAAACTTTCCAATTTTAACCCTGATACATTTAGAACCCTTCTCTCTTCAGTTAACTGGAACTTCCTAATACAGGTCCCACTAGACAATGCAGTTAAAGCCTTTAACTCCACTTTCCTTAGTACTTTAAACTCACTAGCCTCACCTAGAAATGTTTGGCAAAAATCAAACATCTCACCCTGGTTATCTAAAGATACCCACACCCTTATGAAAACCAGGGATAGGGCTTGGAAAATATGGATACAATCCAAACTTCCAAATGACTTGCAAAGGTACAAAGAACTTAAGAACCAAACAAAAAAAAAACTCATCGACAAAGACAAAAAAGATTTCTATTATAATCCCCCAACAACTTTAAAATCTGATCCAAAAAAAATCTGGAATGAGTTAAACCAGATACTTCATCCTGGCAACCCAACCTCACCAAATCCATGTCCTGACAGGTCACCTGAAGAGACTGCTAATAACTTCAACACCTATTTTATCAAATTAGTTTCCATACTATTTCACCCAAACACCTCAAACAACATTTTAAGTCTCCCAGAACCTTCTACAACTGCTAACTCAAAAAACTCCTCACTTAAACCTGCTCCCACTAACTATATCAAAACTCTACTCTCTAAGCTCAAACCATGCTCTTTATCTGCTAATGATATCCCATCTTATTTCCTACAGATTGCTGCTCACTCCATTGCTGTGCCTGTATCTATCCTTATAAATCATTCCATCTCTGAATTTAAATTCCCATCAAGCTGGAAACAGTTTTGCATGCTCCCTACTCATAAAGGAGGTAACTCCACAGAAATCTCTAATTTCAGACCTATTACTATCCTTTCCCCTCTCTCTAAAGTCCTTGAGAAATATATACACAACGAAGTTATGCATTACCTCATACAGGATAAACTGCTCACTCCCACACAACATGGCTTCTGTCCTAAGCATAGCACCACCACAGCTCTACTAACCTTTCTCAACACTATTCCTCTAGCCAAATATGGCCATAAGCTCATATCTTGCCTATTCCTTGACCTATCTAAGGCTTTTGACACAGTCTCACACTCTGCTACTAAACAAACTAAAGGAGCTTAACTTCACCCCTGATACAGTTGCATGGTTCTCTAGCTATCTCACTGACAGGCTGCAATCAGTACAATGAGGCTCTGCACTATCTACTTCCCTTCCAGTAAGAACAGGTGTCCCCCAGGAATCTATTCTTGGACCACTACTTTTTGATATCTTCACCAACTTATTCTATTCCTCTTATCCTCTGTCTATCATTGTCCAATATGTGGATGACTCTACAGTCATCACTATTGCCAGCTCACCCTCTGAACTTCAATCAACTACCCAGTCATCCTGTAACTCAGTAGAGACTTCGCTCACCAATAACCAGCTCATCCTCAATCCTAAAATAAGAAAAAATTACTACTCTTTCTTCCTAAAACTGTAAACCACATTAAATCTTCCTTCACCATAATGTCCCTAAACAATACTCCTGTAGAAGTAGAATCTTGCACAAAACTACTTGGCATTACCATAGATCATTAACTAAAGTTTGAACTACACATTAACAATTGCATCAGAAAAACCCATCAGAAACTAGGACTACTGTATAGGAATAACAAATTTCTGACCACCGAAGCTAGGATTACCATTACTCATGCCTACCTTTTACCTTGCTTAACCTTCTGTTTTCAAATATTCACAAATCTGAACTCCTCCCTACTTAGCAAACTAGAATCTACCTATCATATCAGCCAGCTTTCTGCCCAACTCTATCATCCCTCATCTCCCACTATTTCCCTTACAAGAAATCTCCGAAGCTTAACCCAAGACCTATTAAATGTTTACAAACCTAATTCTAACACTGGATATTACCTATATAGCTAACACCTCTCTATTGCATGGAATAAAGTCCCCCTAGAAATAATGACCATTACACACCCTAAATAATTTAAGTCAGCCACTAAAGACTACTTTAAAAAACATTGGACCTGCCACCTGTTCACACCCTCTCTGACCACAAATAACCTACATAGTACTGTTTATGAAACACATAATATATAATATAAACAGCTTACACCCTATGCCTTCTATGTAGCTTCTTTGTAACTTCCTAAACCTTTGCAGTACACTGCCTACTGCTCTCAGATTTACAAATCTTCTTTTTTATTAAAAAACAGTGTACTTCCTATGTTTCTATTGCTTTTACTGCGGTGCAATTATGTAACTACTGTATGAGATCTGAAATTTACTTGTAAATCTCAATTGTTATTTTAATGTTTTATCTTAATGTTTTAAATTGTTTTGTATAACTTGGAGCTTTTCTCCCCAGGCCTCCACTGAAAAAAGGGCATGAGCTCAGTCGGACATTCCCGGTCAACAAATGTGAAATAAAATAAATAAATACTGCTTGGTAGGCAGTAATGCAACAACATGTCATCAGGGGTATAAAACATGCAGCCAACGCCATTTTCATCAGTCTTTCTTGCCGCGCGGTGCCCGAAGCAGAAGCAGTTTGCAAGTGCCGGTCGTCCAACTCCTGAAATTTTAGTTTTCGAGTTTCAGAACCGAAGTCTTCAACCTAAAGCTAAGTACCCCATTGGGGAAACTTTCTTGCTCCTTACCGATGTCAGTAAAAGTTAATAATTGTATTACTTGTGGGAAGCAAGCAAATACCTCATAAGGATTTTTATCTGTACTGTATTCCTTGCCTAGGCCCTGACCACAACGTGCCTTGCTGTCGGTTTTGTGCTAAATTTAATCAACGCACTTATTAAGCGTCTATATATTTTTGCATCTAAATATTTTGGCTCAAGATTTAACTATCCAGAAATGTCATCTGTTAGCAATGTGACTACCAGAATACACAAAAAACGCAAAGAAAGAGATAGAGGTTCAAAACTGACGATGAAGCATCTCCTAAGCCAGTCGCCGTTTCACCGGTACTCATTGAGGTGCTTTCGCAGCCCCTGATAAGCCACTACTTTTGATTCGCAGGCCTCTACTGAGACCCATTCGGAGTCTGGTATTCCGCGAGGCACTATAAGTATTGAACCTGTGGATGTCTCTACCTTAGATGGGTCCGGAGCCGCTGAGCAGGCATGGGCTTCTGAGGGTGTTTTCAGGCCTAAAGATTTATATATTAAACCAATGCCGTCTTCAAAACCTAGGCCAAAATAAACTTCTATGTCCAAAAAATTGACGCTTGGGCCATGTGCACAGGCCCCTATGCCTAAAAAAAAAACAGATGATCAAAATGGCTGAGGATTTAATTACCTTGATCAGGGGGTTCCCATCCCCCTCCTGCTAAGAGGCCTAGGCAAGGCACTGATTATGTATCAGATCAGGTTTCTATTTCTTCCAATTCCTCTTCTGATCAGGAATCCTTTTCCACCTTATGAGGACACTGATGCAGAAGAATCCACACCTTCTGCTTTTCTTCCTGAGGATTTTTCTTTTGGAGAAACTTTGCATACCTTAAGAGAACACTTTTACTGGGAGAGTCAGGATTTTTCAGAATCTAAAAAGAGGCATATAGATTTCCTTCTTCCTCAGCATAGGCCTTTCGCTATACCTCCTGTTTTAGACATTGTTGATTATGTTTTCTCAGAGTCCAGCATTGCTCCTGATTCCCTGTCTCCAGCTCCTAGTAAGCCAGACAGATATTACAGGGTTCCTGACTCCCACAAATTCCTTTTTAAAAACCCTACTGCTGTCCCTGAAACCATTTCTCAGGGTCCCAAGGGTGTTAAGGCTTCTACTGTTAAAAATCCTACCCCTTCTGATAGAGACTCGAGGGCGTTGGATAGATGGGGTAAGAAGGTTTGCACGTCTGCATCCTTGTGGCAATCAGGGCTTTAAACTGTCCATTTCATATGCTTAAATATCAGCAGCATGTCATGGACCTACTTAAACAGAAAATTATGTTGATTTCTGACTGTGTGAAAAAGTTACAGGATTTATTGCATTCAGCTTAACAAGTTGGAAAGCATACTTTGCAATGTGGTTTTGATTCCTTGGAGGCCTCTTGCAGGGCAGCTGTAACTGGATCTGTGATAAGAAGGCATGCTTGGCTCAAGGAGCAAAATCTGCCTGATCATGTTAAAGCAAAATTGTTGGATGCTCCTTTACAACAGGACAGTTTATTTGGTAATAAGGCAGAATAAGTTTTGAAAAAGATGGAAGATGAAACTAAATCTATGATTTGCAGCCACCCAGGTTCAGTACAGGTTTCAGTCACAAGGAGCTTAAAGAACAACTCCACCTCCAAATCTGGAAGTAACAAGGCACCTCTAAACAGTCTCAATGACTTTCCTCTGCCATCTCCAAGCACTTATCTTTGTTGGCATCTAATAATTACCCAGGACAAGTGGGTTTTAAGGATAGTATCCCAGGGATACAGATTTCATTTCCACACTTTGCCAACTCCAAACGGATGGCCAGACCTGCCTCCAAATCAGTGGGCAGAGGCCCAGAAACAAGTTATGTCCCTCATGAATATGGAGACCATTCAGCCAGTACCAGAAAAGGAAAAGGGACAAGGTTTTTATTCAAGACTTTTCCTGGTACCCAAAAAAGACAAATCATGGTGTCCAATTCTGGACTTATCCATTCTAAATACATTTCTGGACATTCCAAAATTCAAGATGCTGACTCTACAACAGTTACTGCCTATGCTAGGCAACTATGCCTGCTTGGTAACTCTAGACTAAAGAGGCTTACCTGCATATCCCAGTCAGGGAATCTTGCAGAAGATACCTCCACTTCAAAGCAGGCTTTTTGCATTACCAGTTCTCTGCACTGCCTTTTGGCTTATCTACTGCACCCAGGGTCTTCACAAAGTGCCTGGCACCAGTAATCATATTTTGCAGACAAAGAAACATTCAAATTTATCCTTACCTGGATGATTGCCTAATTCAGGCAGAAAACAACAACATACTTCAACAGCTGCCATTTGTAAAAAGGCTTCTAACTTGCCTAGGGTACTCCATAAATGAAAAGAAATCACAACTGGTACCCTCTCAAATAATTACATCCCTGGGTGCAAGCTTGAATACAACTGCCCAGATGACTTACCTCATGCCAGAAAAACAAATTCAGTTGATGACTTACTTCAACAAGTGACCACAAAAACCCAGCTAGCTGCAAGATAAATTCTGCACACCTTGGGGTTCATGGCTTCCTGCATTCTACTAATTCCATATGCAAGACTGCATATGAGGAAACTTCAATGGTACCTGAAAAGCTTATGGAGTCAACATTGTCACAGCCTGGAAACAATGATTCCTATCATTCCTTGCCTGCAGCAAGAGTTCCTGTGGTGGGCAGAGGCCTGTCACCAAATAACTACAGACGCATCAGATTATGCTTGTCTGGCAGGAGATGCATTCAGGGCAAATGGAGCCCAAATCAAATGCATCTACATATCAATCAGAAAGAGATGCTAGCTGTACAGAATGTGCTGACAGCCTTCAAGGACCATCTTCATCAAGGACAATTACTGATAAAGACTGACAATACCACAGTCATGTGGTACATAAACAAGCAGTGGGTACCCATTCCTACCCCTTTGCAGACTAGCCATGGCTTTGTGGAACACGATGTTGACTTAGCAAGTACATGGTTAGTGGTAAATTGCTTAGGCTATGGTATGCAGGGTCCTGGGTTCAAGCCTTGCAGAGGCTGTTTATTTGGTTGGGAGGGTGGCCTAATGGTTAAGGTGTTTGCCTTACAAACACAAGGTGCAGGGTTTGAGTCTAATTGGCTAGGCTTAAAATGGCTCGCAAGGGCAGTTAGCTTAGTACTAACCTATGAACCTATGAACCTATAAAACCAAGCATAATCTTAATGTATCTTCTTCCTAGTTTTAAAACAAAGCTATAGTAAATCCTTCCTCTATGACTCACTGAAGATTAACCCCCCTGATGAGAGCATGCTCTCTGAAATTTAAGTGTTTTTTGCAGGGGGAGGGTCAGGCTCTCCTGCATTCCCAATGTGGGGGTGAGCTATCCAGACCCTCCAAACATATATTACTAGTCTCTTCTTGGTCATTAGTACTCACTTTCTGTAGGAAATGAAGTCTGAAACACAAATGTATATCATTATTTAATGAGTTCAAATCCTAACTGACTTGCCAGAAAACAACAAACTTTATGGTGACAATCTGGACATTCTGTAAAAATGTGGACAGTTAAGAAGTTATGGTCAGGGGTCAGGGCTAAGTATTCAGCACATGTTGCTTAATACTCAAAGTCTGTCTGTTGCCTAGGTGAAATAAGGAGAAAAATCAATCAAAAATGAGGCCTAAGTGTACTCTGTATTCTTAATAGGTTTCTTGAGGTCTCTGTCCGTGTAACTTGAAATAATCACAATTACTGCAGATATGCAGAATAACAAATGTGCTGCCCAAAGTATTACACTGTATGTGATTGGTGTGGGGCTTTGGAAACATATTTGGTGTTTTAAGAAGCTGAAGAGTTTCATACAATAAAATGTGTATGTAATGCAGTATACAGGTAGTTATTGGATTTGATATTTAGGAGCATTAAAATTAAGTTAATTTTAGCTCAGATACTTTACTGATGACTAGCATGAGAACTAAATATATTCCTACCATAGTTTGTTTTGTGCAGTAACAAACAAATCATTTATGAGTGTGTGTGTGTGTGTGTGTGTGTGTGTGTGTGTGTGTGTGTGTATGTATCTCTAAGTTGATAGGTTAGTGCTAGGCTATCTACCATTGTTGACCATTTTAAGCCTAGCCAAATTTCTCTTCCCAAAGGTAAGAATCACACCCTGCACCTTGTGCATATGAGATAAACCCACTATGACTCATACTGTCAGAAGTAACTTAATCCAAGTGACAATTTTTTCTTTTTTTCCCCAAATATTTTTTTTTATGTTGCTTACTTGTTTACACTTTGCATTTATCTTTATTTATTCATAGGTTCAAAAGAGATTACTAGGCTAATGGCTGACATGCCCTTATAAGCCTAGGCAGTATAACCCAAATATGGCCCCTAAGGTAAAAGAATGACATGTATTTGTACCTGTGCATTCAGTATCTTACAGACTGCCCCTGTCCATGAGGGACACAGGCACTACCCCAGTTGTGAATTTATAATTCCCCATCCATTGATCCAAACTGCGTTTGAAGAGGGTGATGGAAGGGCTGTGTTTAACATGAATAGGAAGCCTGTTCAAAAGAAGGGACAATCTCTGAGACACATATCTGTCTCTCCAGCATGTTTTGTTTGAGTCGCTGACTAAATTTAGATCCCTAGATTGGGTGACCCTTATGCTATTTGACTTGCAGATATGTAGCAGCTCCATTGGGGCTGGATTTGTGAGTGCATTGTGGGTCAGGCATAGGTCACCCCTTAATAGTCGACAGGAGAAGGAGACAAGGTAAAGGGATAGGGCTTTTAGTTTATCTGCATAATACATGTTGTTAACACCCTGTATTTTGTTTGTGAGAAACTTATGAGGTTGCTCCAGCTGCTGTAAGTGCCTAGTCAAGTACATGCCAAATAGGGCACTGTATTTGGTTATTGGTCTAATGAGAGCTGAGTACAGTCAGACTATAATTTGTTTGGATCTGGATGCCATACCTTTACTTATAAGTTGTGCTACATAAAAGGATTTCCTCACCACTGTGGACACATAGCAGTCAAAGTTCAGGCTACTATCTATCTGTGTACCTAGATCTCTCACCTCTGAGTCCACTCTAAGGGGCGTGCTATTGATGTTGTAATTTGCAGGGTGATTTGACTTCCCAAAGTTATGATAATGCATTTTTTTCATTTAGTTTTAGGTCATAGTTCTAGCACCACTCTTTTGTCTGATCTAGACCCTCTTGAAGGATATCTACATCACTGGAGGATTCACTGTTTTCCCCAGCTTGCAGTCATTGGCAAACTTTGTCATCCAGGATGCCTCCCACAATTTTCTTGACTTCAGAGGAGTAAATTCCAAACAGGAATTGTTCCAGTGCTGAGCCCTGTGGCACACCACTAGTAAATGGCCACTTGCTGGATCTGGATTCACCTACTTTAACCACATGTCCTGCCCATGAGCAATTTGTTATCCATCTGGTGACATAGGGATTTATGCACAGTTCTGTGAGTTTATTTATATTTGTTAGGTTTGGAGGTCATTTTATAAGTGAAACAAGGCACTCAGAGGTACAGCCTATATTTTCTAGAAGAGCACACCGATGTTGCTAAACACACTCTGTGTAAGAGTCTAGTATCTTATTATGCCACTGGGGCATGCTGTTAGCAGACATTAAACCACACATTGCTGTGCAGATGATCCAGTGTTCACTGAACTAGCACTGACTATTAAAACATTGTGTTGCAAGGAGCTGTCGATATGATGTAAACTTCAGGTACAAATGGTGTCAGTGCGCACCAAACTTTTTCTGCAGTGTATGTTGTAGATATATTTTGAATGGTCAGAATGTATATTTTAGCTGTTTTTGCCTTGTGCCACAGCCACAGTTCATGATTTTCTGTGTTGCAGTTCATGTTTACTAAGCTAGTAAGAGTGTAATGTATTATGTTGCTGTCGGTATTTGGACTGTACTTGCAAAGAGGTGTAGATTGTGCTGCATTCTGCTTTATTTTTAATATCTGTGTGGTTTCTTTAAATTGCTAAAGTTGTGTTGCATTTGGTTATGCATTACATGACATTTAAATGATTAACTTTGTCATTTCTCAAGTTTTGTGATTTGTGCTGTTTTGTGGCTTTGATTTTCTCTAGTTAACTCTGAAAAATGCTTTAAACTTTCAATAAAACATCATGCTTAGACATACTTTTGCACCTCCCGGACTATGTATTTGTGAAAAGTAGCTGTGAATGCATTTTTCCAACACCTGTTCAAAAAAAAAAATGTTTTTTATTTTTGGCTTAGTGGGGGGGGGGGGCAAATGAGGGTGCTGCCCTGGGCTCCAAATGGCCTAGCCACTCCTCCTAAGAGTACAATAGAAGTAATACTTCATTGGTTCTACATGAGATGCTGTTACTTACTAGCTGGGTCAAACAGAAGGATTTTCTAAATAAACCAAGAACATGCTGATTAAAAGGTAGGGATTCACCCACAAGGGTGTCTAGACCTCTAATAACCAAATTTGTCATAAATTCATCTATGCTGTGCGCTGAAGAATTATTTATTGTAAAAGAGCTGACTATACTGCATTTGTGGCATTAGCTTTGAATGGATTGTCATTGTACCTATTGCACAACGTGTCCTGCCTCTCCTGGAGTACCTGAATTACAACCTCTACATATAATCATCAGTGAAATTTTGTAAATTATAGTTACATGATATTGGATTGTAAATCAGACAAATAAAAAAGAAAAACAAATAGAAGAGGATCCATTCCTGAGCCTTGAGGAAACCTGCTTGTGACATTTCCACTTTTTGAGTTAACGCCTGCAACTCTTAGACTAATGACATGTTTTGCCTGATACCAGATTTTCTATCCACCATATTACACATGCACTGATTTTCAGGTTCATCAGACTGTCAATGATGCCTGTATGGGACACAGCATCTTGCACAATCATCATAATCTGTTTCAGTTACTATTTTGAAAAGTTTACCAGGCTAGAAGGTAGGACCTTAACTTTGACAAAGCCAAATTGATGCAGCTGTATGGCTATGAGACTATCAGTGTCTAGATTTATGCAGTCTAAAATTATAAGTCACATAAATTTACAAAGATGGCTGGTGCCTGGTCAGTGGTTTAACTTCCCTTATGTAGGGACATTATGACAGCCATTCCCTGGGCTTCAATGTTGTATCTTATTGCAAGACTCGTGGTATAGAAGTTTAATAGAGCTTCTTGCAGACCATACTTTGTGCCAGTTATAGTTTCCTTGTATATTTTCAAGGCCTATGGAAGTTATGTCCTGTGTTAAAGCCTGGGCTGCTAGGACTTGTTTGAAGGTGATCCTGGCAGGCATCTAAGACTAAGAAATCAAGGAGAGAGTTACAGTGGCCTGTGATGTGATGTTTACAGTAAATTTGTTTAAGAAATGATGTGAAGTTTACAGTAAAGGTGTCACCTAAGATATTTTAATGGTTCTTTGAGATCAGATTGGATGGCATCATAATGGATCAGTTCAGAACATCGTGAGTGATGTTTCCTAACTTTCTAGTACAGTCATAGAGATATCTGTAATTACTTTTGACATAAGTGGCCATTTTAAGTTAATAGTTATCTGTCTGTTTTCCGACTGCTGCCTTCTGCTCTTTGATTACATGCCTGAATGTCCTCTTAAGCTGAAAAGATTGTGATTTCCTATAAGAATTCTGCACTTTATTTCCTGTGATGTACAGTTTATTTATACAAGAATTCTACCACAAGGGCTTGTTTTTAAAATTTCCTATATATTTGGCATTTCTATAGGTACTGTTTGTCTATACAACTATTTGAGAGAAGACCTCAAAGGTAAAGGCTTTAACTCTATTTTTCATGACAGTCTGAGTAGAGATGCAACGTAAATTACTAGTTAGTTTGATATTTAAAAAGTATTGCTTGATTTGATCATTGATTTTATCTGATTTCTTAACTGAAAAAAATACATTAATTATGAAACCAAACAAACCATTTTATTAAAATAAAAAATGTGGCTAAGTACTGTTATCTCTACTTATAATCATGGATATTTTCTAAGGACAAAAATAATATTTAAACATTCTACTTGTATAGTATAGAACAAAATACACATGTAAAATATTTATAAAGTGAAAATTTGTGTGTATGTATGTATATATATATATATAGAGAGAGAGAGAGAGAGAGAGAGAGAGAGATACAGTATATATATGATTTTCTGCATGCACAACAAATTATTTAATACTTATAAACACCATGTAAATGACTGGATGTTTACAATCTATGCAATATGTATTTGTCACAATTTTATAAATTACAACCACTCCTGCTCCTGACCTTGAAGTATTGCACATGCAAGACTCTACCCATTGTTTAGCAAAAAAAATTAAAAAAAAAAAAAGCATGTTTTTTTAGCATAAAGTAACCCTTCCTTCCATTATTTTCATTTATTAGTGCTTGTTAAACTAAGTCGCGATGGTGCAGTGGTAGCATTGTCGCCTCACAACAAGAGGTTCTCCCGTTCGATTCTCAGCTAGAGTGCCTTCTGAATGGAGTCTGCATGTCCTCCCTGCAGTCGAGTGGTGTTCGAAAGACATGCATGAATGGGCATGCCTTTGTTGAAGTTTGGGCATTGAGCTGGCACCTCGGCACCATAAAAATCTATTGCAAATCATTAGCGGACCAGAGTTCTGCTGTGGCAACCCCTAACCAGGAAAAGCCAAAAGAAGAACAACAACCAACATAAAGCAGTAAAAACGACACAATATAACTTTGAAATCAGTTGATACGTAGTACACAAAAATATCTTGCTGCAGGAGGAAATTCAAGATAATAATTGCAAAACAATAAAAAAGGGAAAATGCTTTGAAATTATCTTAAAAAACTAAATTTGAAAAGCCTTAATTCAAACAACAAAGATCAACAAAAGCTATTGTAAATCTGCCTTCCATCTAAGAAGCCTGCTAATTCCAAGAGTGAGTCACAAGCTATGTAAGTACAGAAACCATAGCAGAAATGTGAGGAGATAGCTGTCTCCAGTCTGAAAATAGCAGACTGTCTTTAATACCCTTGTTATTTGAGAAACAAAAACTTAGAATTATAAGCACCAGTAATAAAAAGTCCGGAACTTCAGATGTTAATTTCTTTTCATTTAAAGTGCTGAAGAAATAAACTCAAACTGACTTAGTGAGTATTATAACTCAACCTTTTAAAGATAAGCACTTTTGTCCATCAACAGGACTTCATTAGATCATCTTTTCAATAACAGATTTACTCATGGAAAACTAAATATATACCTAATGAAAACAAAGGTTCATAAATCATGATTGACAAACTCTTGCACAGTAATGAGCCCAAACAGAATAAGTCATAACAGGCTAGCCTATCAGTATAAGCAAACTTGATGTATACAAAAGCCACCTTTCAGCCCCACAGGAACTGATCACAACAAAAGGGCCAAAGGTTAAAGTCAGTCTTGAACCTCAAACCCACTGTGATCTCTACATTGGTGATACATGAAGACCATCTGCTTATGTTAACAAAAGTAAGTCACTAACTTATAAGCATGAGTTTCTCTTTCCCCCATGCCATGCAATGTCAGAGTTAGCATATTTTCAGACGATGGTGTATGGAGGTTTGTGGGACTTCTCCCTGCTAAAAATGTAATGATTTATTTTAAAATTTGTATTTTATGTATGAATTTGCCTTTTTTAATTTTGTATTTTATGTAAGTATGTATGTATGTATGTATGTATGTATGTATGTATGTATGCATGTATGTATGTATGTATGTATGTATGTATGTATGTATGTATGTATGCATGCATGTAAGTATGTATGTATGTATGCATGTATTTATTTATTGTTAAAGCTAATGATATGTGGCATTAACATGTTTTGAATATATCAAGTTCTAATGAAAGGTAACGTGTGCCTTAGCAACAGACTATATTGAACACATATGAAGCAGAGAATAAAGTAAATGAAAGCACTTTTTTTCAAACTGACCATTGCCTTTCACATCTTTCCCTCATCTAGCTTCTTTCAAATACTATATGTTTAATATTTTAGAATTTTAATAGTTATTGATTAATAACTGCCAATAATTAGCAGACCGGAGTTCGGCTGTGTCGACCCCTAACTGGGAAAAGCCGAAAGACACAACATTGATTAATATTTGTACTCGTATGCTGTTGATCACATGAGATAGCCCATCATTTATTTAAGGTGCAGGTTTTAACTGTATGCCATTCTAATGAACTGTCATTGATGGGTTGAAAGCCACAAATGTGTACTTCAGTTTTAGTAAACATCATCTGTTGTGTCTATATAGCTCTTCACTCTGACTTCAGGCTGTGATCATGTGAGGAATTCTCATTCCAATCTCCACACTGCTTTATCACCAAAACTGCATTTTGTTTGAAGTCAGGTGTACTTCCTGCCTTTCTCTTCTCCTTCGTGTGACTCGGTTGATACACTGACACTTATGATAATGGGTTGAATTACATTCCACTCCCAAACAATACAAGCAGTTCTGTGTGGTCCTTTTTGATGATCTGTTGACCAATGGAATATTTTAATGGTCTATTATTTTTGGGAGCTTTAGGCATGGAAACATTCATATGGGTATTTATTCCTGCACTTTTTTACTTTGCCATGATTCTACATGTCTGTTCCATTGAGCAGGCTTGAATCTATAGCTTCACCTTTTTACCCAAAGGTTGCATGAGTGTATTTATTTATTTATTTATTTGCTCTTTGTTGACTGGGTTAGTCCTAATATGCCAGTAGCTTTTTTGTGGCAGATCTGATGTAGTATTCATACTGATAAGGGCTAGTTTGACCAAGGCACTGGGGAACTTCCTCTACTGTTTTTGAAAAGTGCTGTGGGATCTTTTACAGCCACCTGAGCTACCACCAACCAAGGTAGATATGACCCTGGTTTAGCAACTCATCTGAAGGATGACACACTCAGGATTGTAGCACCTCCTAACAGGGCATTGTAGTGTCAGCAAGATGAAAAAAGAAGACTGGTCATCTGGAGGGGATTAGATACTACTGTGTTTTAGATCTTCCAACACCAAATCCAAGCGCACTACCTGGTGAGCCAAAGATAATGACATTGTGTTAGCTGGCTTAGTTAAAGAGGTGCTGGAGGTAAGGCTCCCCCACCACACACATCCACATTGTTGCGGCTTCCACTACAATTAAATCACGGGGTAGATATGATCCTTTCTCATGGAACAAGTTTGTAGAATGGTGTTTTACTGGAAAGCATTTTTTTGAAGTATACTATTATTCTTCACATGACGTATGTTAAGAATGAGAACAAAACTATTAACATGCAGTAAATAACATGGGAGCATAGGAAGAGGCTATATTGTTGTAGAACGGTGTGTGGCATTGTAACATAAAGCAGCTGGAGGCATGCACGTGTCCTCCATGTGGAATAGCCATAGATTTCAAGATGTGTCAATACAGCGATGCCAGAAGATAAATTGTTAATAGTTACCCACTTCAGAAGGTCTTCAGTGTAAGATCAGTTTTTCAAATGGATACCTGAGTGGATTATCTTATATGACCCCTGAAGAGAACATATATAAAGACCACTGCACTGAGGAAATAGATGATTTAGAAAACAAGGTATGGAGGTGCAACATATGAATTTTTGAGCACCTGAATATGTGGACAGTCCATGGCCTAAAACATTTGTCAGTCATATACTTTCATACAGTCATATTGAGGCTCAAGAGCATGCATCACATAGCATTGAAAGCATGAACATGACACAGGGCTATGAATCATCTCTTAGTGGATAACAGAACACATATGTTTTGAACATGGCTATTCAGACACATTCTGAAGGAAAACATAATTTACATCCATTAACTACAATTATTAAGAAAGGCATCCATTTTTAAACGTTACCTGTAAAGGTCAAAGCTATATCTCATTTGGACATAACAGCTGTTGCAATTTCTCCAGAAAGAAATGATAACAGCACTGAAACCATGAAGTGCAAAACTTCAAGAAGTGAAGACCATATAAGCAATGAATGCAGAGATAAACATCAGATTTGTGTTTGACTTTTCCAAACTCAAAATTTGCTATTTTAGAAAACATCAAGGCTTTAATGCATTTGTTTTACAGAACAAGGATTAAGCAGAGAGAAGAGAATTGAAAAAAAGGCAAATACTGACTCCTGGAGCATAAAAATTTCAAGGATGATTCATGATATGAGAATGCACCTTTACTAAGTAGACAGTAGGCTAAGTGGAGTTATAGGCTTTATATAATTCCATGTTTCCCATCTCTCCCTCTCATTCTCATCTTTTTTCATCAATAAAAAGAGAACAATAAGTCCTTTTCATAGGTTCATAGGTTCATACTAGGCTATCTGCCCTAGGGCATTTATAAGCCTAACCAGAGTGTGTTTGGCTTTCGCCACCCATTTTAAATTAATTTTGCTATGCCCTTTTTCAAGGTTAGTATACTGTGCCTCTGTCTAACAGTGACACAGAAGTGATACCTGGGATAAACCTACGATCTCCCATCCACTCATCAAGATTCCTCTTGAAGAGAGTCAATGAGGGACTCTGCCTAACCTGGACTGGGATTTTATTCCAGAGTGAAGGGAGCCTCTGGGTTATGAATCTGTCCCTCCAGCATGTCCTATTTATTTCAGTGCTGAGGTTCAAGTCTCTCGAGCATGTAGCTCGATGGGATTTGGATTTTCTGAGGTGCAGCATGTCCATTAATTCTGGGTTAGACATGGCTTTATACGTCAGGCACAGATCGCCTCTAAGCAGGCAGTCTGCCACTGAGTAAAGCTGGAGTTTCTTTAACCGGGCAGCATATGGCATCTGTTTGAGCCCTATGATCCTCTTGGTGAGGTACTTTTTGGGTCTTTCCAGTTGCTGCAGGTGTCTGGTAAGGTACATCCTGAAAGGAGCATTGTACTCAATTATGGGCCTGATGAGGGATGAGTAAAGAGGCACGATGACCTCGCCTGATCTAGATGTGAATCCCTTCATGATTAGATGGGCTATATAAAATGTTTTTCTAACCACTTTGGCCACGTGGTTGTCAAATGAGAGATCGCTATCAACTTGAGCCCCCAGGTCCCTAATTACTTCTTCTGTACTTAATGGATTACCACCTATGTGGTAATTTGTGGGCACTTTGTTTTTGCCAAAGGGGATGACTATACACTTTTTGGCATTTAGCTTGAGGCCATGGGTCTGGCACCAGTTGTCTGTTTCTATGAGGCCCTTCTGGAGGATGCTTGTGTCGGCTGGAGAGTCGATTATGGCACCCAGTTTGCAGTCATCTGCGAACTTAGTCAGCCACAGTCCTTCCGTGTTAGCCTGTACCTCCAAGAAATATATAACGAACAAGAGAGGTCCCAGGACTGAGCCTTGTGGGATGCCACTTGTAACTGGTTTGGAGTCTGACATGGCTCCAGCAATTCTAACCATGTGGGTTTTGTCCTTGAGCCAGTTTGCAATGCATCTAGTGACATAGGGTTTATATTTAAGCTGGTGTGCTTATCTATAATGACCGAGTGGGGTATTGTATCGAAGGCTTTTGCGAGGTCCAGGTAGGCTGTGTGGACCACCCTCCCCTCATCAATGGCCTTGGTGACTGTTTCAAAGAAATCAACCAGGTTTAAGAGGCAAGATCTGCCTTTAACAAAGCCAAACTGGGTAGGATCCAGTGTTTGTAGGTCCCCAATATCTTTATTTATGAGGTCCATGATGATCCTTTCCATAGCCTTGAAGACTAAGCTAGTCAGGCTTATGGGGAGATAGTTTCCAGGATCCGTTGAGGCACCACCTTTGTGCAGAGGGACCACTGTTGCTGTATGCCACTCTTTGGGTACATATCCTGTAGTAAGGCTAAGATTGAACAGTAGTTTTATGTTTGGGTTTAGCTCTTCTTGGAGTTCATGTAGGATGCAGCCCGGGACACCATCTGGTCCCATTGATGCTGTGTTTTTTGCTTTGGAGAGGGCAGCTCTTACCTGAGCATCTGAGATGGCAGGGGGGCAGCACTCTGCTGGGATAAATATTTGCCCTTTTGGTGGGGGGGGGAGAAGTTTGCGCTGAACCTGTCAGCTAGGATGTTGGCAAAGTCTGTGGGTTCGGTGTATTTTTTGTCATTTTGGACTAATTCTGAGCATATCTGGGAATTCCCACCCAGGTTCCTAACATAACTAAAGAAAGTCTTGTGATTATCCTTAGTGTCCTGTGCAATTTTTCTCTCGAAGCTGGCCTTAGACGATTTTATGAGTGCCCGTAGTTTTTTGCTAATACTGATCAGAGATGCCTTCCCTTTTTGGGATTTTGCTCTATCATGCAGTAGCTTCCTCCTTCTATTGTATAGTTTGCTTATGGCTGGGGTCCACCAGACAGGACGTCTGCCTTTGGAGGATTGGGTCTTGATTTTATTTGGGATTGCATGATCCATGCATTCCTGAAGGTGTTCACAGAATGCGTTTATAAAGGATTCTGCGGTCTGGGCCATATTTTCCACAGGCTTGGGGGCTTTGAAGGATTCCACCTCGGTTTTGAGGAGTGTGAAATTTGCTTTAGAGAAGTTTTTCACTGTGGTTTTCAGGGCAGGGAGTGGAGTCGGGATGTGAATATCCAGTGAGATTAGTTTATGGTCTGATCTTACCAGTGAGGGATACACTTCTGGTCTGGAGCATAGAGTCACTAACTGCAGAACACAGAAGAAAGAAAAAAACACTTGGTAGAGAAATCCACTTTATATAACAGAGCAAAGCTTTTGGGTAGAACCCTTTGTCAATACTAATACATAGACATCACATTATCACAGTTTAAATACAGGTCAACAGTCACATGACTAGCAGCCCAATATAATCATGTGACAACATTAATGTAATTAATACAAAAATATAAAACATAATCAAATAGCAATACAGTAATAAAAATACAATAATAAACAAAGGTTTTCTAAACCATAGGACATATTAATACGCCTTCCAAACAACATTAAAAACATTAAAAACATATTTCATAATTTAGTATGCTGTATCTTAACCAGTATGGGTTTAAGACTAACCATACTGTTTAAACCTGGAAAAGAATCAGAAGCAAGTCTCAGAATCCATTCATACTCCTTAATTTCCAGGTAATTATTCTTATCCCACCTCTAGGTGTAGGATAAACAACATCAATAACCCTAAACATAAACCTATGCTCACTACCATGAGTAGATATATGTGTATACAGAGCATTCTTATCATAACATCTTCTAATTTCTGATTTATGTTCAGTAATACGCTCTCTTAATTTACGGGTGGTCTTCCCTACGTAGAAGGAGGAACACGAGACACAAGTAGCCAAATAGACCACAAAAGAAGAGACGCAGGTCGCAGATACTTTGAACCTATAAGTTTTACCACCAGTGGGATGTACAAATATACTGCTATCGCTGTTCATAATATTAGCACAACAGACACAATTAAAGCACTTAAAAGTGCCTAAGTTTGCTGAGACAGACATGGGCAAGGATCTAGAAAAATTATTGTAACATAACATACTTTTTATAGTTCTCATATTTCTATATGCAAAAGATGGTCTATCACCTACTATACATTTTACTTCATCTGAAGCCCTAAGAATAGTCCAATTCTTTTGAATAATCTGTTTAATATAACTCGTCCTTGTATTAAAGGAAGTAACATATCTCATAACTGTCTTTGAGCTTAAATTGTTGTTCTTAGCTTTATTTTTGGCTTCATTTACATTTGTAGCTTCATCATCATTAGAAATTGAGGTATGTGTACCCTCTAAGAAAATTGGTTTCAAGTTTATCTACCTATCAACCATGATTTTGTTTTTCACATTAGATAGCAAATGTACATCATATCCACTAGATACAAAGTCTTCTGTTGTCTCATCTAACTGCTGTAAACAAATAGTGTCATTGGTATTTAACCTACTCACTCTGCTGAATTGGGATGTTGCTATACCTTTAAACACATGTGGAGCATGCATACTATTGTAATGAATATATCTACCTGAATGTACTTCTTTCCTATGTACACTAGTGTGAATAGCACCTTCACATAACTTTAATTTAACATCTAAAAAGACTATAGTATTGTCTGATGTTTCCATTTTGAATTTCAAAAAATCTGTAGTTGTGTTCAAATAATTCAAAAATTCATTCAACTCATTCATGCTACCATCCCAAATCATAAAACAGTCATCCACGAAACGTTGGTAAAAGCATATCTTATCAAGAAACTGGTTTCTGTCATTACAGATGTTATTTTTCTCCCATTGGTATAAAACCAGGTTAGCATATGTATTTGCTACCGAAGTACCCATAGCTACTCCAGTAAGCTGAAGAAACAATGATTCATTAAATAAAAACACATTATTTTTCAAGACCACGTCCATGAGGCAACAAATATTTTCAATATATTTACTATTAGGTGTTGATTGCTAGAATAAAAATTCTCTTAACAATTCAACCCCAATATCATTAGGGATAACAGTAAATAAAGAGGCAATATCCAATGTAACAAAATAATATTTGTCCTGCTCTAGCATACCTTTTACACTATTGTGCCACAAATGTAATTTACATAAAAAATCCGAGGTGTCTCGTAGGATAGTATTGCATTTTGATAAATACGGTTGCAATTGTCTTTGTAAATACAAAGAGATTGGTTCAGTAATCCAACCAGCACCTGAAACAATGGGTCTCATCGGTGGATTAACAATAGATTTGTGGATTTTAGGAATACCATATAGATGTGGAATAACTGGGCATGATACAGTAAAATAATGAAATAAATCTAAACTTATATCTCCATTCAACTGTAGCTCATAGATAACCATATTTACATAACCAATACAGTTTTTTACATCTGAGTGTGTAATGATCTTAAATGCACTACTATCTTCAAGTAACATAGAAACTGCTGACATGTATTTATTTTGGTCCATTAGAACAACCACATCACCTTTATCTGCTTGTTTGACAATGATATTATTATCCAACTGCAGACTTCTAAGTGCCTTATATTCATCAAATGTCAAATTGTAAGTTCTTTTTTTCAAATTAGTACAGTACAACGCCATAATCTGTAATTCGCAAATATCATAGAAGGCTTTAACAATTGGTACACTAACAGGAATGAATGTACTGCGCCGTTTACACTGTCCTTCCATAAAGACAGTATCACCAAATAAAAGTTTCAAGTTAATATTTCTGGAAAACTGCATCAAATCTGTAAGCGCATTTACCAAATTGTCAGTACTGGTGGGTATAAAGTTAAGTCCCTTACTTAAAAAAGAATAGTGGGCTTCCTGTAAATCAAACTTAGAAAGATTTAACGTACCCTTTACTATTTGTGGCTGACTTTGTTCAGTCCTAAAGGGCTTTATTTTTGGCTTCATTTACATTTGTAGCTTCATCATCATTAGAAATTGAGGTATGTGTACCCTCTAAGAAAATTGGTTTCAAGTTTATCTTCCTATCAACCATGATTTTGTTTTTCACATTAGATAGCAAATGTACATCATATCCACTAGATACAAAGTCTTCTGTTGTCTCATCTAACTGCTGTAAAAAAATAGTGTCATTGGCCAAAAAATAAAGCTAAGAACAACAATTTAAGCTCAAAGACAGTTATGAGATATGTTACTTCCTTTAATACAAGGACGAGTTATATTAAACAGATTATTCAAAAGAATTGGACTATTCTTAGGGCTTCAGATGAAGTAAAATGTATAGTAGGTGATAGACCATCTTTTGCATATAGAAATATGAGAACTATAAAAAGTATGTTATGTTACAAAGATTTTACTAGATCCTTGCCCATGTCTATCTCAGCAAACTTAGGCACTTTTAAGTGCTTTAATTGTGTCTGTTGTGCTGATATTATGAACAGCGATAGCAGTATATTTGTACATCCCACTAGTGGTAAAACTTATAGGTTCAAAGTATCTGCGACCTGTGTCTCATCTTTTGTGATCTATTTGGCTACTTGTGTCTCGTGTTCATCCTTCTACGTAGGGAAGACCACCCGTCAATTAAAAGAGCATATTACTGAACATAAATCAGAAATTAGAAGATGTTATGATAAGAATGCTCAGTATAAACATATATCTACTCATGGTAGTGAGCATAGGCTTATGTTTAGGGTTATTGATGTTGTTTATCCTACACCTAGAGGTGGTGAAAAGAATAATTACCTGGAAATTAAGGAGTATGAATGGATTCTGAGACTTGCTTCTGATTCTTTTCCAGGTTTAAACAGTATGGTTAGTCTTAAACCCATACTGGTTAAGATACAGCATACTAAATTATGAAATATGTTTTTAATGTTTTAATGTTGTTTGGAAGGCATATGAATATGTCCTATGGTTTAGAAAACCTTTGTTTATTATTGTATTTTTATTACTGTATTGCTATTTGATTATGTTTTATATTTTTGTATTAATTACATTAATGTTGTCACATGATTATATTGGGCTGCTAGTCATGTGACTGTTGACCTGTATTTAAACTGTAATCCAATAATGGAGTGATACAACTCTAAAAAAACAATAACAGTTTCACCTCCTATACAACTCTTTTGTGGATTACTGTATTTAAACTGTGATAATGTGATGTCTATGTATTAGTATTGACAAAGGGTTCTACCCGAAAGCTTTGCTCTGTTATATAAAGTGGATTTCTCTACCAAGTGTTTTTTTCTTTCTGGAGAATAGAGTCCCCATGTTGGTGATGATCAGGTCCAGTATGTTTTCCCCTCTTGTGGGAGTGGTAACAAGATGTTCCATAGCATTTGAGTTTATAAATTCTAGTTATCTTTGGGATAGGGTGTTGGAGCTAGAGTAATGCTCCCAGTCTATGTTTGGGTAGTTGAAGTCGCCCAATATAATGGTGTTTGGAGAGACCTTCATATTTTCCAGTGTTCTCAGGAAGGCCAAGTGGGGTTCCTGGGTTTGGGAGGGTGGTCTGTAGCAGGCTATAAACTGGAAGGCAGTTTTACCCACTGTTAGTTGCACATGGATAGTCTCTGATGCTTCGTGCTGTGCCACCAACCTGGAGGTGTGGGTATCTTTGACGAATATTGATACGCCCCCTCCTTTTGTGGTATGGTCCAAGTTTTGGGGCCAAAAAGCATGGTATAAGGTATAACCTGGTAGTTCTGGGGTGCTCTCTGGAGCCTTGAACCAGGTTTCTGTTACTGCACAGATATCGATTTTCTCCATGCTAAGGAGAGTTTCGAGTGTATGCATCTTGAGGTTTAGATTTCTGGCACTGAGTAGCATTACTCTTAGTTTCTTATCCCTTATGACACCTATGGAGGTGGGTTTGTCTTTTGAGCCTTGCCTAAAAAAGGCACTATAGGGGTAGCAAGAGCCTTTGTCAATATCCGAAAGCCAAGGGGTGACAGGTGCAAGCCGTCCCTAGCGAAGCATCGTGGCTTGTCGAGCATGTCATCCCAGGCTGACAGGCATTGGATCCCCTTTAAATGACACCAATACTTAAGCCAGTTGTTGAAATTAATCATCTTGTCTTCATATTGTGGCATGATTCTTGGTGAGGGTAAGATGCTACTCAAGGTCAGGGTCATACTGGCCTGGGCTACATGCTCAGAGAGCTCCTCTATGACTCTTTTCATGTAGTCCAGGGAGGTACGTCTCAGGTCATTCACACCAGCATGGACAATGACTGAGTCATATTTGTACTTGCCTTGGAGTGACCTGAGTGCTTGTGTTATGTGGCGGATCCTAGCGCCCGACAGGCAGCTCACCGTGACCTTCTCCTTGTTCAGCCTGGTGAGCGGGACGTCAGTGTGCCTGATGATAGAGTCACCTATTACAAGTGTATCAGGTGTGTTGTTTAGCCTTAAGGGCTGTGACTGTTCGGCACTCTGGCTTTGTGAGCTATGTGTTGCACGTGTTTTGTTTTGGGGTAGCGGTTGCTTGGGTGTCTGCTTTGGAGGTCTCCGCTGTTTAGGCAGATTTTTATTTAGAGCCTCCAAGTATGTTTTTGTGTGTTTATGTGTTTGGTTTGCTGTCGTGGTAGGTCTATGTGAGACTGGAGTTGTAGTGAGTGTGGTTTCCTTCTCCTCCTGACTGGTTTCACCAGTACTGAGTTGATAGAGCTTAGCCTCCAGTATGGCTATATGGTTGCATCTCTCACATGTGTTGGAATTTATTGGGAGGAGGAGAGGGTTGTCTGTGTACATGAGGCAGTTGTAACATTGCCTCAAGATTCCCAGATTCACCAGCTGGACCGGAGAGGAGATTGACAACTGACCTTTGGACATGCTAGAATAGTATTGGGAATTCCTTTATAATTGAAAAAAAAAGGTCCAATGGGGAAAGAGGTACTCAAGGGGAGTTTGTGAGGGTGTAGTGCTTTTAATATTTTAGTGCTGACTTATATAATTGGATTAGTGAGCAAGTGCCAGGTAACTTAAATGCAATGTGTTTCAGATAACTTAAATGCAAAAATGACAAACAGTAACTTTCTTTCAAGTGAAACAAGGAAATAAGTACAGTAAGCAATGCAGATATCACTAGGGATCCACAAAAGTGCTGAAAAGCCACGTTTTAGGTGGAATTAGCATTTCAGGGAAATAACAAGCAAACAAACAAGCAGCATACAAATAAAGCTAGATTCAGCAGGCCTGGATCTAGTCTATGCTACAGCAAACAAGGTGTACCAATTTCAGTAAGAAACAGTTCAAATATGCAGGCACTATAAGCCTTTAACCAGAAATTCCCAGCTCAGAAGGGCAGAGTCCAGCCTCTCCTCCCACAAGAGTGCCGACCACGAACCTTCTTAATGTAAAATAACTGGCCTGAAACCCAAGTGCTTAAACCAGAACTAATACACTTTTAGAATAACAGACACTGAGCCCTCAATCAGCAGTTCACAACTTTGAAGGATGTAAGCTACCTGTCCTGCCACCACAGTGCAGGCCACAAACCTTCCTAATGTAAAACAACTGGTCTGAAGCCCGAGTGCTTAATCCAAAAGACTTAGAATGATAGCTACACTTTAATCAAGTTACTACCAAGCAGTAATAAATACAATTGAATACTTTAAAGAATGCCTGGCTTAGTGCTCAAGTTATACAAACAAAGCTAGATTCAGCAGGCCTAGATCTAGTCTATGCTACAGCAAACAAGGTGTACCAATTTCAGTAAGAAGCAGTTCAAATATGCAGGCACTATAAGCCTTTAACCAGAAATTCCCAGCTCAGAAGGGCAGATTCCAGCCTCTTCTCCCACAAGAGTGCAGACCACGAACTCTTTTAATGTAAAATAACTGGCCTGAAGCCCAAGTGCTTAAACCAGAATTAATACACTTTTAGAATAACAGACACTGAGCCCTCAATCAGCAGTTCCCAACTTAGAAGGATGTAAGCTACCTGTTCTGCCACTACAGTGCAGACCACAAACCTTCTTAATGTAAAACAACTGGCGTGAAGCCCAAGTGCTTAAACCAGAATTAATACACTTTTAGAATAACAGACACTGAGCCCTCAGTCAGCAGTTCCCAACTTAGAAGGATGTAAGCTACCTGTCCTGCCACCACAGTGCAGGCCACGAACCTTTCTAATGTAAAACAACTGGTCCGAAGCCCAAGTGCTTAATCCAAAAGACTTAGAATGATAGCTACATTTTAATCAAGTTACTACCAAGCAGTAATAAATACAATTGAATACTTTAAAGAATGCCTGGATTAGTGCTCAGGTTATACAAACAAGGCTAGATTCAGCAGGCCTGGATCTAGTCTATGCTACAGCAAATAAGGTGTACCAATTTCAGTAAGAATCAGTTTAGATATGCAGGCACTATAAGCCTTTAACCAGAAATTCCCAGCTAGAAGAGCAGAGTCCAGCCTCTCCTCCCACAAGAGTGCAGACCACAAACCCTTTTAATGTAAAATAACTGGCCTGAAGCCCAAGTGCTTAAAATAGAATTAATACACTTTTAGAATAACAGACACTGAGCCCTCAATCAGCAGTTCCCAACTTAGAAGGATGTAAGCTACCTGTCCTGCCACCACAGTGCAGACCACAAACCTTCCTAATGTAAAACAACTGGTCTGAAGCCCAAGCGCTTAAACTAAAAGGCTTAGAATGAGTTACACCAAGCAGTAATAAATACAACTGAGTACTTTTAAGATGACGCAAAAACAAAATAAGGTAGGAAGAAACACAAATACAGTAAAAGCAGATTTTTTTTTTTTGAGTGAGCAAATGAGATGGGCCCAGGAGTTACAGTACAGAAACAAGTGCAAATGCAGGCCTTCAAATCAGAAAGTTGAGAGAGATGGAAGACCGCCCAAAAGGCCAATAACTACAAATTCTGGGCCAGAACCACTCCTTATGTGGTAGACAGGTTACCTAGTGCTTACCACTCTCACTGATAAGCTAGAAGGCTTCCCTCCAACACAGACAGGCTTGGGGGCTCAGAAGCGTACAAATAGTCCTGGATACAGCAAATCTGTATCTGGAACACTAATTACAGGAAAGGCAGGAAACAGGCTTACAATTTTTTTTTTTTCAGAAAAGTAGCAAAAACAGTAGTAAAAACAATTCACATGCAGTGCAAGCTGGCACACTTGAGTATGTAGCAATATTAGTCCACACACAGTTTGAAAAAATGTAATTAAATTAAAAAGGACTAAAAGCAAGTGCAGAAAGGGTTAATAGGTAGAATGCGGTAAAGAGATGGGACTTGGGGAGTGTCCTAGATCAAATCTACAGTGGAGCAGGCACTGCAAAAGCCACCAAATTTAAACTACTACCAGAACAGGCAGGGGGGGGTGGGGAAAAGTTTCAACAGAGATGTGAGGAATCAGAGTGCAAATTATAAAACCCAAAAAATATATACTGATCTCTGTATATTTGCAGAACACTAAGACAACAGATATATAAGCAACAATTTAGCTCTATAATACAGAAAATATAGAAAAATATACTCAGATCTATATATTTGCAGAAATCTTGTAAGGCTGTTCCACTTTAAATGCAGACTGCTGCTATTAACAGTTCAAAATTTGTGGGATAAGGTACAGGATGGTGGAAGAAGGGAACATGGGTTCGTAGGTTCATAGGTGTGTACTAGGCTGATGGTTCTGGAGCCTTTACAAGCCTAGCCCATAGAAGTGCCCTGGCATTGTGCCACCCAGTGTTAATTCCCAGTGCCTCTATCAAGTAGAGCCACTGGAGTGATCCCCTGGGTGATCTTTCTATTTCCCATCCACTCAACAAGATTTCTCTTGACGAGGGCCAGTGAGGTGCTCTGTTTGACATGTATGGGAAGTCTATTCCAGAGCATGGGCAGTCTCTGGGTTATGAACATGTCCCTCCAGCATATTCTGTTGACTCTGTTAATGAGGTTGAGGTCTCTGGACTGTGTGCTGCAGTGGGATTGGGATTTCTTTAGATGTAGCATTTCTAATAGAGCTGGGTCTGACATGGCTTTGTAAGTCAAGCAGAGATCACCTCTTAGAAAATGATATGAGACAGAGAATAGCTGGAGTTTTTTGAGTCTGTCCATGTATGACATGTTTAAGGCCTAGGATCCTCTTCGTTAGGTACTTTTTTGGTCTTTCCAGCTGTTGCCTGTGTCTAGTGTGGTACATGCCAAATGGGGCATTATACTCTATGACTGGCCTAATGAGGGAAGAGTAGAGAGAGAGATGATGACCACTTTCTTCCTGAATGCAAAACCCTTGGTAATGAGATGTGCCACATAGAAGGACTTTCTGACCACAGTGACAATGTGGTGGTCGAAGGAGAGGTTGCTGTCAACATGTGTCCCCAGATCTGTTATAATGCCTTCAGTATTCAGTGGGCTCCCATCAATGTGGTAATTAGTGGGACTGAATTTTTCCCAAAGGGGATGATGATGCATTTTTTGGCATTACGCTTAAGGCCACAGTTTTGACACCAGTCATTGGTCTCAGTGAGGCCTTTCTGTAGGATATCTACATCACTTGGGGAGTTAATAATGGCTCCCAGCTTGCAGTCATCTGGGAACTTGGTTAGCCAGAGTCCTGACAAATTGGAGAGGACCCAAGACTGACCCTTGTGGAACTCCACTCGTGACTGGTCGGCAGTCTGATTTGGAGTCCACTACTTTCACACTGTGGGTTCTATCTGTGAGCCAATTTGCAACCCACCTAGTTATATAGGGGTTGATACTTAGTTTGCTGAGTTTATCAGTAATTCCTGAATTGGGAGTGGTATCAAAGGCCTTGACCAGATCGAGGTAGGCTGTGTGAACTGCCTTGCTGTCATCCACAGCTCTGGTAACTGATTCAAAGAAGTCAACCAGGTTGAGCAGGCATGATCTACCTTTCACAAAACCAAATTGTGTGGGATCTAGAGTTTGGAGCTTCCCTATATCCTTGTTAATTAGGTCCATGATGATCTTCTCCATAGCCTTACATATCAGACTCGTCAGGCTAATGTGGCGATAATTCTCAGGGTCACTCCACCTTTATGGAGAGAGATGACTGTAGCAGTGCGCCATTCATTACGGACAAAGCCTAAGGTGAGGCTCCGATTGAACAGGGCACACAAATGTGGTGCCAGTTCACTTTGTAGTTCATGTAGAACACATCCAGTGATATTGTTGGGTCCCATGGAAGCTGTATTCTTAGCCTTGGACAATGCAGCTTTAACCTGTGCTGCAGTAATGCTGGGTGCCTGGCATTCCTCCAATATTGCGATTGATCCTTTGAGGGGGAGGGGTAAATTAAATTAAAATATTACAGAGCAGAAGATGGAAGTAAGGGAAAAGAAAACTGAAATCTAGCAGATAGGCTTATCCATTTCCTTCCCTTTTTCCTCAGCTCTCACAATGTGGTAGGCAGAACTTGGATTCAAAGTGACCATTCATTTTAACAACTTATATGCAAACTCTGCAGTTATTTTAGACAAAATACATGAAAGATAAGTGCATGAATGCCCCATTGTCTCAGGCACTTCTTACCCGTTGACCCTAGCATGCTATTCTCTTGAAAAGTGGTAAACCAAAGCAGAATGTTTAAGAAAGATTATTTATTTATTTATTCTTAACAGAAATAAAATAACTGCTACTAAATGGTACAGCTAATATTATTACCCAGTTCAATGACAGACGTATAATGTGGGTATGTAATTATGGGTCTAGGTGTGCATGTGTTTGCTGGAGTGGGTCTATTCGGACCACCCCATGGATGTACCCAATAGTGTTCATTGGGCAGAGCCACCACCCAATGAAAAGCCAGTCCTGCTACAAGTCCCACTGCAGCGCAGTTGATTTTACATGGCAAAGTATGGTATAACCAGATGTATTGTTGTAAATCCCACTAAATAATACTAAAGAACACATGGTCGCTACAACCCACTGTAGGCAGGTAAGCCAAACTACATGGCATCACAAGGTATTACTGTTATCCCCACCCCCACCCAGGGGTGTGAGTGTGCAAACCTACCTCCAAATGCAGTGTATATACACAGCTGTTGCTGGAGAAGAAATGGCCACCTGTGGACCTTCCCATCAGCCTACCTGCACATCCCTGGACATTCCTCCTACTATCTGTCCCACTGTGTGCCCTATTAACACCACTTACCTGTCAACCCCTGTGTCATTACTACTACTGTTCACAGTCACAGGTAGGTGTCACCCTCTTCCCCATCTATATTGGCAGAATCTGGAACCCCCTACCCACGTGTATAACCTCAGCTGTCCCACACAACACATGTAAATAACACATGAAGGAACACCTCAAGCACACTTGGAGCAGCACATGCTCACCACCTGGCAAATGCCCCCCCCCCAACTAACACTCCATATCCCTACACCAACTAGTGAAACCGACACTTCCTGTCCTGTCCGCATACAAATCCCAACATCCTGCATACCTTCCCTATTGCTCCAACACCAATCATCCCCCCTCTACCAACCTACCTACTCCTTCACTATTCACTTCTACTCTAATATGCAGGTATTGCATAACTAAACTTAACCTGAATACGAGTGTAACCTATCCAGAACCGTTAAACTGGAATCACAGTTCACCTTAAACTGACCTATGTCAACAGTCATACCTGACATGTAAACCTGACCTTTGCATGTATAATATTGACATGTTAATGTGAACTAAGTATGAAGAATGTGGTACGTAGCTATGTTAAGTCTGTTACTCTCTATGAATGTGTACACCTCAGTACTATGTGTAATGTATAGCTGGGGATTACTGTGGAGCTTCACTCCCCAGGCCACCGCTGACAATTGAAAAGCATCCAATCGGATTGTCCCAAACAACAAATGTGAACTTAATACATGAAGTAGTGTGGGGGTATGCTGCAGCAAGTGGGACTATGCTTGTTTGGGTGGTGGTAAGCAATGCCCACACTGGTTAAGTAATGGGGAGGCCAACAAGGTTTAAGATGCCATAACCAGAGGTCAGCAGATCTGAGCCAGTCTGAGCCACGTACACACCAGTGCATACCCGCCTACAATTCCTCTACAGTGCCTTAGGCCCTCTGTAGCCAACAGCTCTCATCGGGCTCATTAACAAAGTAATCTACACTCCCGGGTTCCAACCCCCCCCACCCTGCACACTATAGTCTAAGAGAATTACCACTAAGGCATGGCAGACACACATTCAGCTGCTGTTATCACAAACATATCATCCAGCACAGTTATTCAACAGTATAGGAAATGTATGTAGGTATGCAGATGAATACCAGCAAACATGTGCACATCACTCAATCACAGTATTCTGAGCAGTCTATGTGTATTAATGAACTGTGCCTGTCCAAACATGCTGTGAGAACAGTAGTCTTGCATAATACTGAAGAAAAGAATGAATAATGGTGCATGCCGTGGGGTTGTGGGCGCATGCTTCATGCACAGAATGTCACACCTGGGGCGTTGGTTCTGCAGAACTGGGAGATGAGCTTGGCCCAGTGTGTGAGCAAACTGCTGCTTCCCAAACCCCTGGCAGGATGCTACCAGTGGGAGAAACAGTGTAGACCAGCAAAGTCCACCCATGACACCACAACTGGTCCAACCCTGGCAGGACTAACCAAACCTTGTGGGTCACATAGGGGTTTCCACCGCTATCATAGGAAGATCAAGGAAAGGTTCAAACATACATGGACTAAACGGATGAAGAGCCTGCTGAAGCTTGGGACAAGACAGTATAATGGAGGAGTACCGACACATGCAGAGAGGGAAATGTGTGGAGGTGTGGTATGGCTGTGCTAGCAACTGGGGAATGGATGGATGCTGTGTACATGGAGCTTAGGGGCCAGGGAAAGGGAGCATGGGTATGACATTAAGGTAGAAATATGCAAATTAAGCAGAACTGTAATAGTGTAGCGGGCAGAGCATCTGACCAATGAGCAGACATTCCTGGTTTGGGTTCCACTATAGCACAGTCTATTTAAAATGGCAAAGCACGTTATGAACAATATTTTTGTTGCAAGACCCACGAAATAGCAGAAATATATGAAATGGTGTACTGCAAGATATGCACATGTGACGTATCAGTGTCAGACGGAATAAGACACTAGTAGGCAGGTTTAAGTACAAATAAGCAGTATTAAGCATATATAAGCACTAGTAAACATGTTTAAGTGTGTTTGCGTGGGGGTAAGCATTACCTACACAGAATAAGCAAAGTAGAAGCCAACTGAGTGTTAGAAGTTGTAACCGAAGGTTAGCAGTGCTTGGCTCTGTGCAAACCCATGCACACCCGTGTACAACTGCTTTAATGTGCAGTAATCACTCTGTACCCAATGGCCCAAGTTCTGGCCACCAACAAAATAAACAGGTCATGCAGGGCCCGAACCAAGGACCCTGCACACCATAGACAAAGGGATTTACCTCTAAGCCATGGCAGATACAAATGAAGTAGATGTTGTCAGATACATATCATCCAGTCCAGTCATGCAGCAGCACAGAGAATGTATACCTACAGCTAGATGGATGTGTGTGTGCAAATATATTACTATCTAAACAGATACAACATATCTATTGTTGTAGTCATATATATATATATATATCTATATATATATATATATATATATATATATATATATATATATATATATATATCTATATATATATATATATATATATATATATATATATATATATATATATATATATACATATATACATATATATATAAGAAATATCCAGAGATATATACATATATATACAAATATATGCACAGATATACATGCAAATGCCGACCACTGCACATATATATGTCAACATCTATATGTCCACATATACACAGCAAGTTACATGTATGTACACAGATATATGTCTCCGTAGGTATATATGGACATAGCTAGAAATATGTCAGCAAATATATATACCCACAGAGATATATATGGCCAGACATCTGCAGGTTGCAATGATAGATTAACAGACACATATATGTCCACATGTACAGTGAATGGGCTTGAGAGGCCACAAACAATATACGTCATGTACGAACTGGCATACCCCCCAACCAGACAGACAAACACGTCCACCCTGCAATGCACTACCAAGCTCATTGTATTGTACATGTGTCATTGAAATAGGGATTTAAATTAGCCCTCTGTAATGTTTCACATGTTGACATCACATCCCCCTCTCCCCCACCCACTAGGCGGGCCAAGCAGTACAGGCCCATCCAACCAAGGCCACCCCCAACCCATACATTCATTACCCAAAGTTCAGCTTCCCCACACCAGCTGCACACATGCAGCTACCATCCCTACCCTGGTTACCAGCCCATAGCTACCACGCCACCACACATAGCCCCCCTCCATACACCCAGCCCACTCGGGACCCATCCCTAATGTTTTCCTGTCCCAAACATCCTAGATCTGGCACACACTGTAGTCCATGCACATAACCATGGGTACCTATGAAATACTGGGTGTAGACGAAAGTTGTACATCCAATGTTCAGGCTGTCCCGCATGGGATGAACGATTACCTGGTACTAACAATAGATTTTATGTGTGACTCTGTGTACACTAATGGATTTAGTTATAGGTGTCGTAAAGCATATGTGGCACACAAGGATGGCCAGTATGCACATGAAACACAGTACCCAGCAATAACAGGCAACATTACAGGATATGTAGCTAAATATGTAGAGGTATATGTGTGTGTATATAACCATAACTACATGGAGATATACCTTTCCCTCTCTGTAGTACAAATGTATACATAGATAGACATACATATAAATACCCACATATAGATATATACATATGCAGACACCCATACATCCATGTGTCTCTAAATATATATATATATATATATATATATATATATATATATATATATATATACATATATATATATACAGCAATATATATATATGCATACATATACACACACACACACACACACACACACATATATATATATATATATATATATATATATATATATATATATATATATGTGTGTGTGTGTGTGTGTGTGTGTGTGTGTGTGTGTGTGTGTGTAAATATACACATATATATAGCTAGGATATGATACAGCATCAAAGTTTACATATGTTCACAGGCCGTGCCAATGGGGGTGAGGGGCCCAATCAACAAACGTGTAACACGTAGCATCAACCCCCCCAGCTAGACATGTGAAACATACAAACACACGATACAAGTAAACACACCACTGCTTCCCAGACTACAGGCATGATACTACCAGTGGAAGAGACCCCAACAAGTCTAATCTTGAAACCAAGACAAGAATGTCCCTTGTGGAACAACCAAAACTTCCATGCATATTTGGGTTTCCAGGCATTACACAGATGTCCAACGGCAGGGCATGCATGTTCTCGGACTACAACTTGGGGAAGCTTGATGATCCATGGGGCGAGACAACATACGTGATGGGTCCCAAGAAGTGGGGAGTGGGCAGTGTGTACTGGTGTGGCCAGACCCGACCTGCACCCAGAGTAGGGAAGAGTGCTGAAGAGGAGGTGTGGGTGGGGAACTATGGGTATGTAATTATGGGCCTAGGCATCCAGGTGTTGGCTGGAGAGGTTCTATGTGAACCACCCCAGGGATGTAAGCAATAGTGTACATTGGGCAGAGCCAACACTTAACAAGCAGCCACGCCCGGTACGAGTCCCACAGCAGAAATGTCTAGTTTACAGGGCAATGAGCGGAATAACCAGATATGTTGTTGCAAACCCACTAAATGACACCAAAGAACACATGGTCGCAACACCCCACTGTAGGCATGTAAGCCGAACTAACTGGCATCACAAGGTATTATTGCTGTCCTCACCCCCACCCAGGGGTGTTAGTGTCCAGACCTACCCCCAAATGCAGGGTATATACACAGCTGTTGCTGTAGAAGAAATGGCCAGCTGTGGATCTTCCCATCAGCCGTCCTGCACATCCCTGGACATGTCCCCTACTATCAGCCCCTCCGTGTGGCCCAATAACACCACTTACCTATCGACCCCTGTTTCATTCCTAGTAATATTCACAGTCACAAGTAGGTGACACCCTCCACACAACTATATTGACAGAATTTAGAACCCCCAACCCAGGTATATTACCGCAGCTGTCCCAGACTACACATGTAAATAACACATGAAGGGAACCTTCAAGCACACTTGGATCACCACCTGCTCACCACCTGGCAAAGTCCACCACCCCCAACAGTCCATATTCCTATACCAACTACTGACACTGACACCTCCTTTCCTGCCTTGCATACATATCCCAACACCCTGCAAACCTGCACTACTACTCCCCCACTAATCAGTCGAATGGCCTACTATACAGTTAAAATGTCCCCCTACCTACCCACCTACACCTTCACTATTTACATCTACTCTACAACATAGGTATGGCATAACTAAACCTAACCGAATACCTGAGTGTAACCTACCCAGAAGTGCTAAACTGAAATCCCACTTAACCTTACACTGACCTTCGTGAACAGACATACCTGACATGTACACCTGACTTAAGCATGTATAATACCGACATGTACATGAAGTAGTGCAGGGATATGCGGCAGCATGCGGGAGTATGCCTGTTTGGGCGGCGGTAAGCAATGCCCACACTGGTTAAGCAATGTGAAAGCCAACCCAGTGTAAGATGCCGTAACCAGAGGTCAGCAATTCTGAGGCTAGCGCACACCAGCTCATACCAGCCTACATTTCCCCTGCAGTGTCTTAGGCATGCTGTAGCCCACAGCCCTCATTGTGGCCAGTAACAACATAATCAGCACTCCCAGGTCACCCCCTTGCACACTATAGTTTAAGTGAGTTGCCACGAAGGCATGGCAGATATACAATCAGCTGCTGTTATCACAAACATATAATCTGGCACAGTCAGTCAACAGTATAGGAAATGTATGTAAGTATGTACATTAATACCAGCAAACATGTGCACAGTGCTCAGTCACAGTATTCCAAGCAGTCTATGAGTATCAATGAACAGTGCCTGTCAATGCATACTGTGAGAACAGTAGTCTTGTATAATACTGACGAGAGGAATGGAAAACGGGGCACGCCATGGGGGCGTGTTTCATCCACTGAAGCAGGAGATGAGGTTGGTCTGGTGTGTGAGCAAACTGCTGCTTCTCAAAACCCTGGCAGGATGTTACCAGTGGGAGAAACAGTGTAGACCAGCAAAGTCTATTCATGACACAACAACAGGTCCATCCCTGCCATGACCCACCAGACTTTGTGGGTCACAATGATGTTTCCACCAGTATCGGAGGTGGATAAAGGGAAGGCTCGAATGTACATGGACTAAATGGATGAAGAGCCTACAGAAGGTTGCATCCAGACAGTAAAATGGAGGAGTACCGAGATATGCAGAGAGGGAAATGTGTGGAGGTGTGTTATGGCAGGGCTAGCAACTGGAGAATGGATGGATGCTGTGTACGTGGAGCTCGAGGACCAGGGAAAGGGAGCATGGGTATGCAAATTATGCAGAACTGAAATAGTGTAGTGGGCAGAGCGTCTGCCTAATGCACACACATTCTCGGTTCGTCTACCATTGCAGCACATTCTATTTTCCATGTGAAATCGATATAACAAGATTGTTTTGCTGTATAACCTACTAAATGACATTTACACTTGAACAAGAGTACTGAATTACACATAGACCCACTCACTATTCAAAGGACATGAGACGACACACAGATATGTATACACAGACAACCTTTAATGGTGTATTTTACAATAATGTATGCCATTACCAACAGGACATAGATCTGGACTTATTTAATCAGTGAGGAATGCAAGCCCCACACAGAAAAGTAGATGCAGACAGTGCAGATATATAACATACTATGCTGTCCAGGCCAAGCCCGTTGATTCGTACAACTGTAGACAAAGGATTTGCCATCAAGATAGGTAACAATAAACAATAACAGATGTAGTTCAGCAGCTGCCATTTACACCCTGTAGTCAAGGCCTAGGGGTACATTTATTACCTGTGATAATGTCTATGTATCTGTCACATGCATGGACCCTGACCAATAAATGTTGTGCGAGTCCACAATATGATTGGGATGATAGCAGGAATTCTAGAAGTAAATTATGATAGGCCAATACCGAACAACCCCTAACTGTATCACAGCAGGTCAAAGCCAGCCATATATGTGGAGGACAGAGGCAGAAACACAGGGCCATACTCATAATATTGCTGTTACACACCCTGCAAATTGCTGGTGTTACAGGATACATTGCAACATGCTCTTATGCAGGAATAGCACATCAGGAACACAACTGGAAGTAGCCATGTACTGATAGCACGCAACAAACAGATTGCCAGGGATATATCTAGGACAAGACCTGTGTGGTGCACAGGCAAAAGCAAACAGACAATCCACTAGCCATCATGTGGATAGGCCCACTGTTGAGAGCTATGTAGACAAACTGCATTCCTTCCTAAATTACTATGTACAAGCAAACACTGCAAGACCAGCAATATACAAAGCACATAACAACACTACTCACTATGTCTGTAGGTCTGGAACTTATAAAGATTGTGTAATTGTCCTGTGTCTGCAAGCCCCGCTGTAATAGGTACTGCAACCTGCCATCTGTAACACTGCATCCCACATGCAGGAAGGATGTCCTCCATACTGAAAAGGTGAAAGGACAATGCCCACATGAGTAAGCAATTTATAGTAGTGGGTTGCCATGACAATGGTTAATAGAATCACTACACAGCAGGCTGCACGCAGTCAGCAACTGTTGCACACTGATTGGTGCAAAGCTCATCACCTGATCATGTGCATCACCTACAAAAGCCATGCTGAAATCCATTCAAACCAACTCATCCACTCTACTGGAGAGGGGGAGAGAGAGAGGGAGAGAAACAAAAACTTATAAAACGGAACTCACACCATAGGAAACAAATAATTACAGGCCACAACCGGGAAGGCATCACACCTGTCCAAACAATAAAAGGTATGTAAAACATAACTGTATGTAATTTAATGTAGTATGTGGTATAGATTAATAGGATATATAATGTAGAATGTTTGATATGTGCCATCTGCAGTTGTCCATGTAATGATGTCCCACTGAACAACTGCTCTAGACAATACTGTCTGTCCCTGTAAGCAGTGGGACATACCCGCCAACTGTGCAAATCAGCAATGAATGACAAAGATGTCACCATAATATCTGTGTATGTTATGTTAGTGTGGACAATAGCTATTGGTGGATGTACTGCCGTCATGATAGACACATGGGTGTCAGAGCACACCACTTGCAAGACAGTCTTGTTAATGCAAAAATAAATAAAATCAGGAACAAGAGCGAAGCAGAGCCAAACAAAGCCAAGTATGTCCAAAATATCTCCAAAAAGCTTTAATAATTCATACACTGTAGGTCAGATAAGCGCTTTCACTCATGAAAAAGAGCTTCGTCAGATCACATCACATAGATCAATGTTCATAGAGGCTATATATATGCATAAATCATAGTCTCCATCAACCTATCAAACACAATACCTACTTATATATTAATGAGATAAAAATGCATGCTAGAGAATATAATATAAAACCTTGTATGTATATGCATCCTAAATATGTATGACACATATATCTAAAACCATCTAATACATGATAAATAAAATTTAAGCACATTATATAAATATATACAAGTAAACAGTACAGATGAATGGATATATATATATACATATAAAACCATATTAAAATTTTACATTCCTACGCTTCTTAAGTATAGGCTTAATAGAGGCTCTCTCGTTAAGACCAGAGCCCCTGTCTGCTCTCAGCCTAATTATCCATTTGCTCTCTCTGCTCTCAGTATGATTCCTAATCCCCCCCCCCCCAGTATATTAGGTTTAATAATCTCAAGGGCTCTAAATAGAAAATTGTGTTCAGTCCCAGCCTGAGCCACATGTTTGGCCAGAGCATTGTGTAGAGAAGCCTTCCTCATATGGTAGATATGTTCGCGTATCCTATCTCTAAGACAGCGATTTGTTTTACCAACATAAAACACACCACATACCTGGCATACTGCCAGGTATACTATATTAGTGGTATCACAAGTGACATCAACCTGTGTACTAAAGCTAGTATGTAAGTCAGGATGTAAGAAATGAGTATTGGTGTCAATGAAACTACAAAAGTTACAATGTCCACAGGGTTTGGTGTATTTAAGTCCCAAGCACTGCTCATGTCTCTTAGAGTAACAAAGCATTCTCCTTAAATTAAGTTTATTCCTGTAAAGGAAACAAGGTTTAGCACCCACTATCTTACCTATAGTTTCATCAGTGCAAAGAATCGGCCAGTGTTTAGTAATTATACTCCTTATAGCTGGGCAATCAGTGCTAAAGGGTAGAGAAATTCTAACTCGAGATACTCTTTCACAATCATCCCTCCCAATATTGACATTTGGTCCAAAATAAGGAGCGGCCCTATCCAGTCTGAGTTCACTGATGTCCATAAGGTTAGATTCAACTTCATGCGAATCATAACCACGCTCTTCTAATCTCTGTTCCAGATCTGCTACTTCAGTCAAAAAACCGCTATCAGTGGCATTCAATCGAGAGGTCCTCATTCCTTGACCCCTAATGATATTCTTAAAAATGTGCTGTGGGTGCATACTATCCTGCATCAGCAGTGTGTTAAAATGGCAGGGTTTCCTGTAAACCACCGTATTAATCAAACCACATTCTAGCCTCTCAACATATAGATCTAATAATTCTATCCTAGATCTAGAGTAGTTCATACTGAAATTCAGATAATCCGTTAACTGATTCATAGTAGTATGGAACCTAATCAGTCCATCCATACTACCTCTCCACAAAACAAAAACGTAATCGACAAAACGTCGATAAAGCACCACTTGCTGGTTAAAATCATCCATCCTAAACAAGACCTCAAGTTCCCACTGCGCCAGAAACATGTTGGCATAACTATTTGCGCAGGGCGTGCCCATAGCAACCCCACCCTGTTGCTGGTAAAATGTGTCCTCGAATGTAAAAAGATTATTCTCCAGGATCAGTTCTAAAAAATGTGCCACCAAGTCCACCTGGACTGGTGTATAGTCACTATGTATTAAAAGGTAATCAGTAATATAGGTGATCCCCAACTCATTCGGCAGAACAGTAAATAGAGAAAGTATGTCAAATGTTACAAAGGTTAAACTATCTAGGTCATTCAGACCTTGCAAACAGTCATAAAGATCTGATAAGAACTGTTTCAAATCCCTAAGTACCACACTGTTGTTGTTAAGTACAGGGCATAGATGTTTCTCGACATAAACAGACATATGTCTGTAACCCAACCTTGTCCCGACACAATCGGTCTCATCGGAGGATCCCTCGCATCTTTATGAATCTTGGGGAGTCCTTGTATTGTCGGAACCAGGGGAGTTCTAATATAAAGATAGTCATACAATTCTTGATCTAAAACACCACCTTTAAACATATCAAGGAGGGTGTTACTAACATATGCAATGGTGGCTTGAACTGATTGCTCATTGACTATTGTATAGAATCTATCACTCAACAGTGTGGTCATGGCATCATGATATCTGTCAGTATCCATAATAACTATCCGGCCACCTTTGTCAGCTGGTCTTATGGTTATAGAGTGTAGAGTCTGTAAATTACGTAGACTCTCCCTCTCTACTGCACTCAGATTACCCTTCCTCCTATGTGTAGTAGTGAGGAAGTACTCATATAGATCATCTTCTGTCAGTTTCAGGTAAGCCTCAACAAGAGGGTGGTTAGGAGGTACAAAGTCACTCAATTTCCTAAACCTTAATGGTCCCTTAGGTCTATTAAAATCAAACTCACCTCCTATGTTGTCATGAAACATTAACTTAAGCATCACATTACGACAAAACAACCTCATATCTACAACAGTGTCAGCAAAGTTACTATGGGCACTTGGTATAAAATTAAGGCCTTTGTTTAACAAGCTCTTGTCAAACTCAGTTAACACATATCTTGAGATATTACAAACCAGCGAGTCAGCAGAGATCAAACTATCTCCCAACATTAATTCAACTTGTTCCTCCACATCTTTTTGATGGTCTCGTGTGGCACAAATTCCTCTGATAACTTTTGTTTCTGTCTGCCCCTGCTCACAGAACGTCCCCTCTTCATTCCCTTCTCTTTGCGAACAGGTAAGGGAAAAGGAATATCTCTACACCTGCTGTAATAGTAGCTGCCTTATAATTGCTTTTAGATCTCACAATGCCATCATCAACTTGCAGACCATTAGTGGGTACTCTATTAACAATGTGTACTTCAGGGTACAAGTTAGCCTTGTCTAAATCAGCACTTACTGGTTTTATTTTACTCATATTCTTACTAGTGGTTCCAACAGAACCATCATTACATTCCGCATGTAAAATAGTAATAACATCATCAGTATCATTGGAGGTACTACAATTATCAATAGGGTAACACCCTGCATATCACTTATGTTAGAACCAGGTTTCAACTCATTGCTCTGTACACAATCATTAGAGTGTTCATTTGAAACACCAACAATACTATTAACATGGTTAGTGCTTCTTTTAACAGTAGTATGTGAAGGGTTAGTTTGTCCATGACTATTCAAGTCACCAATCACATTATTATATCCATGCCTTGGCCAAACAAACACATGACCTAAATGAAAATCCTTATGGTCTCTCATTATTTTATTCCTTTTCTGTTGGAGGAGCTTTCGCTCTAGGGCTGAAACTCCATCCAACAAACTCTCGAACAATGGCTGTACAATTACGTTCGGAAACATAGAAAAAATGTCCTTCTGTTGTTTTTTAATGCTTTCAGTTAACACTATCTCCTCAGGAACAAAAAAGTCAATGAGCAGTTCCATATACTGCCTGCTTACCTCCAAGTTTATACGTTGCCATCTCGAGAGAAGCTCAGGGTAATTTTCACCCTGATTAGGCATATTGAAGATGCGCAAGCCTCTGGGCACGATGTTTTTCTCCAAACAGTAACAAAAATGTAAACGTTGTGTTTGCAGTCGTTTCAAACGAAAGAAATCTCTCTCTAGAATATCCAGTAAATGTTGTAGCTTCTCCAAGTCCGGCGACGCAGTATTGTCGTCATCAATGCGCTCCAATACGTCGAGTTGCCAGGAATTCACCGTTGAACATACAAGATGTTGTTCAAACCTTCTCTGTAGATGAGCGACTGAGCCCAGGTCTACACCTCTGGGCTCATAGTCTAGCTCAATATCTACCTCGTTTTGGTTACTCTGCATGGTGCAACATTAAGAAAATAAAGCAAAATGCAAAATGCAAAAATAGCAGGGCTCAGCTTCCAGACTAGCGAGAATAAAAATAAAGTCAGTAAACACAGTAAGAATCTCTCGCTAATAGTCCGAATAAACGCTCAAGTGCTCCAAACCAAAAACTGTAAAAATAAATAAAATCAGGAACAAGAGCGAAGCAGAGCCAAACAAAGCCAAGTATGTCCAAAATATCTCCAAAAAGCTTTAATAATTCATACACTGCAGGTCAGATAAGCGCTTTCACTCATGAAAAAGAGCTTCGTCAGATCACATCACATAGACCAATGTTCATAGAGGCTATATATATATGCATAAATCATAGTCTCCATCAACCTATCAAATACAATACCTACTTATATATTAATGAGATAAAAATGCATGCTAGAGAATATAATATAAAACCTTGTATGTATATGCATCCCAAATATGTATGACACATATATCTAAAACCATCTAATACATGATAAATAAAATCTAAGCACATTATATAAATATATACAAGTAAACAGTACAGATGAATGGATATATATATATATATATATATATATATATATATATACATATAAAACCATATTAAAATTTTACATTCCTACGCTTCTTAAGTATAGGCTTAATAGAGGCTCTCTTGTTAAGACCAGAGCCCCTGTTTGCTCTCAGCCTAATTATCCATTTGCTCTCTCTGCTCTCAGTGTGATTCCTAATATCGCCCCCCCAGTATATTAGGTTTAATAGTCTCAAGGGCTCTAAATAGAAAATTGTGTTCAGTCCCAGCCTGAGCCACATGTATATGTGTCATACATATTTAGGATGCATATACATACAAGGTTTTATATTATATTCTCTAGCATGCATTTTTATCTCATTAATATATAAGTAGGTATTGTGTTTTTTGATAGGTTGATGGAGACTATGATTTATGCATATATATATATAGCCTCTATGAACATTGGTCTATGTGATGTGATCTGACGAAGCTCTTTTTCATGAGTGAAAGCGCTTATCTGACCTGCAGTGTATGAATTATTAAAGCTTTTTGGAGATATTTTGGACATACTTGGCTTTGTTTGGCTCTGCTTCACTCTTGTTCCTGATTTTATTTATTTTTACAGTTTTTGGTTTGGAGCACTTGAGCGTTTATTCGGACTATTAGCGAGAGATTCTTACTGTGTTTACTGACTTTATTTTTATTCTCGCTAGTCTGGAAGCTGAGCCCTGCTATTTTTGCATTTTGCATTTTGCTTTATTTTCTTAATGTTGCACCATGCAGAGTAACCAAAACGAGGTAGATATTGAGCTAGACTATGAGCCCAGAGGTGTAGACCTGGGCTCAGTTGCTCATCTACAGAGAAGGTTTGAACAACATCTTGTATGTTCAACGGTGAATTCCTGGCAACTCGACGTATTGGAGCGCATTGTTGACGACAATACTGCGTCGCCGGACTTGGAGAAGCTACAACATTTACTGGATATCCTAGAGAGAGATTTATTTTGTTTGAAACGACTGCAAACACAACTTTTACATTTTTGTTACAGTTTGGAGAAAAACATCGTGCCCAGAGGCTTGCGCATCTTCAATATGCCTAATCAGGGTGAAAATTACCCTGAGCTTCTCTCGAGATGGCAACGTATAAACTTGGAGGTAAGCAGGCAGTATATGGAACTGCTCATTGACTTTTTTGTTCCTGAGGAGACAGTGTTAACTGAAAGCATTAAAAAACAACAGAAGGACATTTTTTCTATGTTTCCGAACGTAATTGTACAGCCATTGTTCGAGAGTTTGTTGGATGGAGTTTCAGCCCTAGAGCGAAAGCTCCTCCAACAGAAAAGGAATAAAATAATGAGAGACCATAAGGATTTTCATTTAGGTCATGTGTTTGTTTGGCCAAGGCATGGATATAATAATGTGATTGGTGACTTGAATAGTCATGGACAAACTAACCCTTCACATACTACTGTTAAAAGAAGCACTAACCATGTTAATAGTATTGATGGTGTTTCAAATGAACACTCTAATGATTGTGTACAGAGCAATGAGTTGAAACCTGGTTCTAACATAAGTGATATGCAGGGTGTTACCCCTATTGATAATTGTAGTACCTCCAATGATACTGATGATGTTATTACTATTTTACATGCGGAATGTAATGATGGTTCTGTTGGAACCACTAGTAAGAATATGAGTAAAATAAAACCAGTAAGTGCTGATTTAGACAAGGCTAACTTGTACCCTGAAGTACACATTGTTAATAGAGTACCCACTAATGGTCTGCAAGTTGATGATGGCATTGTGAGATCTAAAAGCAATTATAAGGCAGCTACTATTACAGCAGGTGTAGAGATATTCCTTTTCCCTTACCTGTTCGCAAAGAGAAGGGAATGAAGAGGGGACGTTCTGTGAGCAGGGGCAGACAGAAACGAAAGTTATCAGAGGAATTTGTGCCACACCAGACCATCAAAAAGATGTGGAGGAACAAGATGAATTAATGTTGGGAGATAGTTTGATCTCTGCTGACTCGCTGGTTTGTAATATCTCAAGATATGTGTTAACTGAGTTTGACAAGAGCTTGTTAAACAAAGGCCTTAATTTTATACCAAGTGCCCATAGTAACTTTGCTGACACTGTTGTAGATATGAGGTTGTTTTGTCGTAATGTGATGCTTAAGTTAATGTTTCATGACAACATAGGAGGTGAGTTTGATTTTAATAGACCTAAGGGACCATTAAGGTTTAGGAAATTGAGTGACTTTGTACCTCCTAACCATCCTCTTGTTGAGGCTTACCTGAAACTGACAGAAGATGATCTATATGAGTACTTCCTCACTACTACACATAGGAGGAAGGGTAACCTGACTGCAGTAGAGATGGAGAGTCTGCGTAATTTACAGACTCTACACTCTATAACCATAAGACCAGCTGACAAAGGTGGCCGGATAGTTATTATGGATACTGATAAATATCATGATGCCATGATCACACTGTTGAGTGATTGATTTTATACAATAGTTAATGAGCAATCAGTTCAAACCACCATTGCATATGTTAGCAATACCCTTCTTGATATGTTTAAAGGTGGTGTTTTAGATCAGGAATTGTATGACTATCTTTCTATTAGAACTCCTTTGGTTCCGACAATACAAGGACTCCCCAAGATTCATAAAGATGTTAGGGATCCTCCGATGAGACCAATTGTGTCGGGACAAGGTTGGGTTACAGAGCATATGTCTGTTTATGTCGAGAAACATCTACGCCCTGTACTTAACAACAACAGTGTGGTACTTAGGGATTCAAAACAGTTCTTATCAGATCTTTATGACTGTTTGCAAGGTCTGAATGACCTAGATAGTTTAACCTTTGTAACATTTGACATACAGTCTCTATTTTCTGTTCTGCCGAATGAGTTGGGGATCACCTATATTACTGATTACCTTTTAATACATAGTGACTATACACCAGTCCAGGTGGACTTGGTGGCACATTTTCTAGAATTGATCCTGGAGAATAATCTTTTTACATTCGAGGACACATTTTACCAGCAACAGGGTGGGGTTGCTATGGGCACGCCCTGCGCAAATAGTTATGCCAACATGTTTCTGGCGCAGTGGGAACTTGAGGTCTTGTTTAGGATGGATGAGTTTTACCAGCAAGTGGTGCTTTATCGACGTTTTGTCGATGACGTTTTTGTTTTGTGGAGAGGTAGTATGGATGGACTGATTAGGTTCCATACTACTATGAATCAATTAACGGATTATCTGAATTTCAGTATGAACTACTCTAGATCTAGGATAGAGTTTTTAGATCTATATGTTGAGAGGCTAGAATGTGGTTTGATTAATACGGGGGTTTACAGGAAACCCTGCCATTTTAACACACTGCTGATGTGGGATAGTATGCACCCACAGCACATTTTTAAGAATATCATTAGGGGTCAAGGAATGAGGACCTCTCAATTGAATGCCACTGATAGAGGTTTTTTGACTGAAGTAGCAGATCTGAAACAGAGATTAGAAGAGCGTGGTTATGATTCGCATGAAGTTGAATCTAATCTTATGGACATCAGTGAACTCAGACTGGATAGGGCCGCTCCTTATTTTGGACCAAATGTCAATATTGGGAGGGATGATTGTGAAAGAGTATCTCAAGTTAGAATTTCTCTACCCTTTAGCACTGATTGCCCAGCTACAAGGAGTATAATTACTAAACACTGGCCGATTCTTTGCACTGATGAAACTATAGGTAAGATAGTGGGTGCTAAACCTTGTTTCCTTTACAGGAATAAACTTAATTTAAGGAGAATGCTTTGTTACTCTAAGAGACATGAGCAGTGCTTGGGACTTACACCAAACCCTGTGGACATTGTAACTTTTGTAGTTTCATTGACACCAATACTCATTTCTTACATCCTGACTTACATAGTAGATTTAGTACACAGGTTGATGTCACTTGTGATACCACTAATATAGTATACCTGGCAGTATACCAGGTATGTGGTGCATTTTATGTTGGTAAAACGAATCGCCGTCTTAGAGATAGGATACGCGAACATATCTACCATATAAGGAAGGCTTCTCTACACAATGCTCTGGCCAAACATGTGGCTCAGGCTGGGACTGAACACAATTTTCTATTTAGAGCCCTTGAGATTATTAAACCTAATATACGGGGGGGGGGCGATATTAGGAATCATACTGAGAGCAGAGAGAGCAAATGGATAATTAGGCTGAGAACAGACAGGGGCTCTGGTCTTAACGAGAGAGCCTCTATTAAGCCTATACTTAAGAAGCGTAGGAATGTAAAATTTTAATATGGTTTTATATGTATATATATATCCATTCATCTGTACTATTTACTTGTATATATTTATATAATGTGCTTAGATTTTATTTGTCATGTATTAGATGATTTTAGATATATGTGTCATACATATTTAGGATGCATATACATACAAGGTTTTATATTATATTCTCTAGCATGCATTTTTATCTCATTAATATATAAGTAGGTATTGTGTTTGATAGGTTGATGGAGACTATGATTTATGCATATATATATAGCCTCTATGAACATTGGTCTATGTGATGTGATCTGACAAAGCTCTTTTTCATGAGTGAAAGCACTTATCTGACCTGCAGTGTATGAATTATTAAAGCTTTTTGTAGATATTTTGGACATACTTGGCTTTGTTTGGCTCTGCTTCACTCTTGTTCCTGATTTTATTTATTTTTACAGTTTTTGGTTTGGAGCACTTGAGCATTTATTCGGGCTATTAGTGAGAGATTCTTACTGTGAGTCTTGTTATTGTGTAATGTAGCATGCACAAATGCCATAGGTGTGTCATAGGCATACCAGCAATCTCACACCATAGTTACCACCCTAATGTTAGCCTGTGTTCACATGTGGCACCTAACTGTGTTACAGCAAGGCAGAACAGTGCAGCTGGGAATGAAAGATGGTTACAGAATGCGGACCAGATGTCTGTATGCACTCCACATATCTGTGTGATACGGAATGTGACATGTATATGAACAGATACAGACACTCATATATATATATATATATATATATATATATATATATATATATAGATCAATAACGTACAACATATATCTACACATATATGTACATAGATGTATATTTATACACATATATATAGTGGCACTGACAATGGCATGCAGGTGAAATAGTCTGTAACAGGCCAGTAAAGATAAGTGTCCCCACAGGGAGCATTGCTGCAAACACATAGCACAATGTGTGGCACATACACCTAGCACAAAGCTTGGTACAATACAAGTATGTCCCAATGGTAGGTAAGTGGCTGACATAACAATTGCAGTCTGTGAACAGTTTGTTGTAGTTGATATGGTGGAGGGAGACATATATGTGTATTAAGAACTATGGTAACCCTGCTGTATGGGTGACTCAGACCTGTTTCCATCCTTATGTCTTCCAGGAAACATGTAGCATAGTTGTCTTCCCATGTACAGCACCGCTGAAACAGCGATCATTACTGACCACCTGGTATAGCACTACGTACTGCTTTTTGGCTGGACAGCCCACGACCAGCAGGAGAGGGCCACCCTGTGGAATGAGCTAGTTCACAGGGTCAATGATGTTGGACTGCATAACCGCAGCTATGAGCAGGTCCAGCATCATTGCACTGACCTGCTTCACCATGTATGTCGGCATGCAGCTGCCATAAGGGGGGGCAACCTGCCCATCCACCCCTCACCCGTGTGGAGGAGCTTCTCAGCAGCCTTGTGGCACCTACCCACCTGCAGCATCAACACCTGGCAGAGCACATCTTGCAGGTGGGTGCCAGCGACACACCAGCTGAGGAGCATGCACGTAAGGCCCCAGAGCACACCGGTACCCCACTCGTGTGTGTGCATCTGCATCTGTGTAGGTACATCATGCAAAACTGAGATGTCATATACATAGTCTGCTGCTGTGTAGTAGTAATAAACAGTTGTGTATAAGCTGTAATATTGTGTAATTCTACTGTTGATGTAACATAATGCGGCACCCACCTGTTATGAATGCCACAGCTGTGGCCACTGACATCAGCTTTCTCGCACTCCTATATAGGTCCCTCCAGGATACCACCCCGACAGCAGCCCGTAGCAGGTGAATATGGTTTGTGTTCATGCATGATGATAAACTGGGCATGTAATGACTATGGGATATCTCCCATGCACACATCTAACACACCTACCCATACTGCATGCTGTACACGTTAATGTTTTGTTGTTGAGAAATGTACTGCATTAGAGACCATGCTGGGGTGTCGGAAGGGTACAACAGACACATGCAAGATAACTAACATCCTGTCAATGTGCAATGTGTCCACAGGGATGTGATGTGTGGCAGGACACATGGCCTACAGTAGGGACATGTGTGACTGAACACCACCATGGCTGCAGCTGCACACAATCAGGTTAAGTAAATGTTGCAGACATAACCCTGACCACACAGCACTCGTGCAGCCATGCAGAGGTCTGGGACATGTGTAGGGCACCCCTCACAGCCATGGTATGGTCCACTGGTTGTCAGTGTAATAGTCATGTACTGGTCATACATGCACTGCTGATGTTGTGATCTGTAACGCAGACATCAGGCATCCACAACTGACAGCTGTTCACATATCATCCCAGGTGCAACCAACAAAGCCCATGCCTCACACACATGTATACTGCCGCTAGCATGATGTCACTATAGTTGCACTGCATGCTGTTGAGCTCCATATGTAATGCATGTTAACAGTAGGCTAATGGGAGGACTGTGTGTACAAATGTTGTGCAACTCCACATGTAGGAGTGTGGTGTGTGTGTGTGTGTGCGTGTGTGTATGTGTGTGTGTGTGTGTGCATGCGTCTCGGTTGTGTTCATCAGTGCAATCTAGTTGAGTGTATACGATGCATGTCAGATGTGTGTGTACGTGTGTGTGTGTGTATGTGTGTGTGTGTGTGTGTGTGTGTGTGTGTGTGTGTGTATGTCCTTGTATGCACAGGCAATAGTGAGACTGACCACATGGAGGTACTTCCCCTTGGGATTGTGCTGTACATGGAGTGAGACATGGGACACCAGGACAACCTGTCAGGTATGTGAACACAGGACAGCTGATAGCATAACAAGGTCTGTAGCATGGAGCATGCATTAGGAGGTGCAGTACATACCAGGTATACACATCATATAGCCAGCAGCAGATAGGTAACCAGCTACCCACATATGCATCACTACAAATGCAATGGGGAATTACCACAGCACATCAGTGAGTGTATCCAGGTAGTACTGTTGTCCGCATGATGGGTTGCTTGTGCAGCAGATGTGGCATGGACTGAGCAAGACTGTAGTATGAGGCTCTGGTGTGTGACATATGTAGTGAATGTAGCAGCCCCAACCATATAGGGGTCTTGTACACCATTACTGCCCATACACAGGGTAGTACAGGGTGACAGCAGTTAGGCCATGTGCAACCTATTCCACCCAAGTCAGGGATGCGATGGAGTAACAGGTCAGGTGTGGCAACCACACATGTAGGCATGGAGAGGAATGATATGTTAATGGGCTGTAGTGATGTGTGTATATTAGCAAGTGTCATGCAAGATGGGGAACATATGTAACTGACTGTGGGACTGTCTGTAAACTCAGGGAAAGTGAGGTAGTAAGGCGGCTGTAAGTGAGAGTGTGTGTACTGTTATGCAATGCTGTACAGATCTTAACATGTGTATTTGTTTTCCCCAGAAGTGACGAGGTGGGTCAGGGTCCCTCCTGCTTGCAAACTGAGGTAGGTGTCCCTACAGACACTGATGATGATGAAGGTACAGGTGAGGCTGTCAGAGGCTGACACTGCTCCAACACGTGTCATCACCCTCCTAGCCACCACAAGCCCGCACATAGTTACAGTGCCCCTACAAACCCCATTACATGTGGCCATAGCAGAGGGACAGTTGGCACTTGGTGGCAATGACAAGGAAAGTGTGATGTCCATGCCAACTGTATCAGGTCACAGTCGGCATAGCTGGATGTCCGGAAGGCCATCAATTGGTAGATGTACTGTGGTGCTCATGGGAGGACCGCAGGTCATCATGCCCCTGGCAGATGCGTCACAACTGGTACCACCAGGAGCATGTTTCAGGCCATAATGGAGGCAAAGGCACGTATGGAAATGCACACCAGACAGGGCTTGAGGCTGCAGAGGTCTGCTTTCATAGCTGTAAGTGGCGACCTCCATGAATTTGCTGGTGCTTTCTGTGAATATACTGATGTCATGGATAGATGGTGGAGTGAGATGGTTGGCCTCCTCGGCCATGGTATATCTGTGCTAGATTGTGTAGTGGGAGTGGTGCGATGGCCGTGTGGAGATAGGCCAGAGACACCAGCAGCTGGCGGTCAACGTGGACCTGCCAGAATGCACAGCTGCTCCCATAGTGGCAGTACAAGAACCAGCACACCACAGGGGTTGCTGTCTACACCACACCACAACAGCCCTCGTGTACATGGCCCTGGCCAGTCTCATCTTAGGCAGGACATGGTTCCAGCGGGCATATGTCATCATCAGGGTAGAGTACCATCTCAAGATATGTACCTGCATGTACCCATGGAACCCCTGGCAGACACAGTCAGTGTGTCCGTGGTCGGAGGCAGTAAACTGCACACCCTGTCAGGTATGGTTTGCAGCTGTCCAACATTACCTGTATAGGGCAGTCACATGGCAGAACTGTGTGCATGCATACTCACACACTATGCAACCACACCTAGGGTGACCCCATACTGACACACACCACATCACCATGCCCCAATCAAAGAACCACACCCCTCACCCACACACATGGTGACACATGTTTGGACCACCCTTGGCCTCTGGCACACCTGCAACACACTCTGTGCATATGATGATACCTGTGCCACATCCTTGTCATCCATAACATCGATGCAGGGACAGGCTAACATGATTCTGATGTACACAGTGACTGAGATAAGAGTGCCACAATGTACTACAGTGTAGACTGTAGTCAGGGGTAATGTGTACTGCATACATGTCACGTAGTGTAGACATGCAGCTAAGATGACGTTCACACACCCTGTGCATATGATGATACCTGTGCCACATCCCTGTCGTCCATAACATTGATGCAGGGACAGGCTAACATGGTTCTGATGCACATGGTGACTGTAATAGAGTGCTGCAATGTACTGCAGTGTAGAATGTAGTCAGGGGTAATGCGTACTGCATGCATGTCAGGTAGTGTAGCCATGTTGCTAAGATGACGTTCACACACCCTGTGCATATGATGATACCTGCGCCACATCCCTGCCATCCATAACATTGATGCAGGGACAGGCTAACATAGTTCTGATGCACATGGTGACTGTGATAGAGTGCTGCAATGTACTGCAGTGTAGAATGTAGTCAGGGGTAATGTGTACTGCATACATGTCAGGTAGTGTAGCCATGCAGCTACGATACATCTCAGCTGTTGGTAACACCAATTGATATCCCCAGACTGTTATCCGTTTGTGCTGTAGGCATACATGTGTCAGCAGGAGGATGGTCCACAGTCATATTCCACAAGGATATGTCAGTGTGGTGACACCATGGCCGTGACATATGTGGTGTACAGTTGCACACATGCCACAGGTATGTATAACAGATATTGGCCATGCAAACGTGACTGGTGGCCTGATGGTACAGGTTTAATCTGCACCCTTATGTCAACCCATCCACATACATCCACATCCTTACTTGGTGACACTGTGTCTAGACCCCAACCCGGGTATGTAGTGCTACTGAACTGTGTGTCGGTCATTGCACACATGACACCATCTGTAGGGTGAGGTGTGTACGTGCTACATGCAGACCATCCACAGACATGTACAATATGGTAATGGGGATGTAATGTTTGTATATGGAGAATACATAGTGTGTAATGCCATCATATGCACATTGACTGACGCAGAACAGGTAGACACACATCTTAGAGCCCTGGTTGTATAGTTGCTAACTAACTAGTCCATGTGTCCAATGTGTTACAGGTAGGCTCCACACAGCACATGTGTAACTGGGCTGTATCCTGTTATCTGTTACCTGTATGGGTGATGGTGACAGTGGCCACCTGAGAGTGGTACATGAGCAATATACCAGGAGTACCATGGTGTAAAGACAATGTACACAGCACCCACATCCCCCACTGGATATTGTACACACTAGATCCATCTTGATACATTGACATACCCGCTATCACACATTGGTCACGACACAAAAACAACCCATTGCATATTACAACAGTGGTACCACAGGGATATGCATGTGGTGCACACACCACAGGCATAGTAGGGTGTTTCATTGCATTGTCACACCTATGGGTGACAACAACAATATCCGTACTACTGTGTGGCAATGTATATCATAATAGGAGTATGTGGACTCAGACTGGTGTAGCCTAAAGATATGCACACATGCACACATACACACGTGGCAGACCACAATGAGATTCCCATGATTACCAACCCATTGGTACAATACTGTTGTGCTGGTACTGCAAGGCACATGTAGCTGTTAGGGAGAGGAGTGTAACAGGATACATGTTACATTAATGGGGTTGAGAGGCACCACACACTATACGAGTTGTACAAATGGGCATCCCCCCAGCCAAACACGTCCACCCTGCAATACACTACCAAGTGTTGGAGATCCCATAACCAGGGCCAGTGACAACATGGGTACATGATGTTACCTGTACTACATCCCACCTGTATGATGTCAGGCTGGTATTGGTAACATATCATGCAGTACAGTCTGACTCCCATGGGGAATATATTATGTGGAAGCCATCAACATTACCAGGCTTCAGATACACAGACACAGATATTCAGATGCAGGTATACACACACACACACACACACACACACACATATATATATATATATATATATATATATATATATATATATATATATATATATATATACACACACACACATATACATGTGACTACACATACACACACAGTTATATGTACAGTACAATACATAATTGGTAGGTGCACATAATATGGAACAGCCACTATGCCTACAGTAGACCACTGAATGACTGGACACTGTATGTGCCACCCATACAAATGACAGTCGTTGCCCATAACATACACCCACAGAGACGTGATAGGTAAAACAACACCCACAGGTTTGCAGACATGGAAACCTTTCATTGTGTATTATTACAGTTCTACATGCCATGCCATATAGCTGTTCAGACACTGACAACTATACCAATGGAGTGATGCTTTGGTGGACCAGTTACAGTCATACAGTAGGCTGGAAAGGTTCACAGCTGTTGCTGTCCAGGCCAAGCCATTCACATTGTACAATAGGAAAGACTACTGGAGCACAGCAAACCACAGAACAAAAAACAGAAGAATGTGAGCACTCCAACGGACACCAAAGTTTATTCCAAACAGTTAAGCGCTTTCCTCTCCACTACAGGGACTTCCTCAGAACACAAAACTGAGTGCCACACTCATGTAAACAAAAAATTATACACAAAACAAACAAAAATGTAAAAGGTAAATAAAAAATAAAATAAATAAAAAAAATCAAAATATTAAAAACTAATATCCAATAAATAAAATTAAAAAAAATAAAAAATAAATAACAAAAAAAAATTATTAAACCATATATATTATAATTATCTTACAATAAATTTAAAACCATATAAATATTAAAAATATGTTAAAATATTATATATATGGTAATAACAATATTATACTCACAACCATAAGCCTGAAATCAGCATCAATTGAACCTGTAACAGGCAAGTTCCTATAATCACCATCTCATCGTATAATTCCCTGAACACTTCATTTCTGCCACATTTCATCCAAAATGTCAATAATTCAGCCACTTTTAATCCTTTATTATCTGTAGTCACAAAATTTAAATTTCATGTTAAATGTATGTTCACCCTTTCTCAACATAGAAAGTCACTTCCTAGCCCTAATTTCCCAAATAAAACATTCATTTTGCCTCCTATTTGTATGGTTTTCCTTTTATTCTTCTGTCCATTTATTTTGACTTAATCACCAGCTTCACTTTTTTTCCACAAAAGAACAGGTGTGTATTTATTTGTTGACAAATCAGATTAAGGTGGTCCTTGAGTTTCTTCAAGGTCCTACTCAAGAAATGTCTGTTTCTTACCCTAATTTCACCTTCTACTGGTCCTCTATCTACCTCTTCTGGAACCCGAATAATCTTGATCTAAACGTCTCGCCATTAAAACAACACTTGGGGTATACAAAATTATGAAATCAATACTAATTATGGCAATTAATCCCCTCAACTAGAGACAAATTGATCAAATCAGCCTATTGACAACCCATGAATCAAAATGATCAACTACACCCCAGTACTGCAATTACATAACCACCACCCAAAATAACTTTGTAACCTTCCTTAACTTTTATCGAAGCCAATAACTCTTATCCCTAACAATAAACATATGCCCTCTTGAATCCATGCCTCAGCTAAAGGCTGCATCAGCTTACAACTTCTGTGGCTTCTGCATCAGCTTGTTCATTCTGCTCCCTTTTTCCAATTGTCCTTCTAAACTCCCTTTCAAAATGTTAATATGAATTGGAATCAAATGATAATTTTTTGTTGATTTTTGGTTTATTTTTATTAATAAAATCATCAATTTTAGCCTGGGTATATTACTATCGTTATACTATCAAAGATAAATTGAAAAACTTCCATTGATGTAAAGAAAAAAATTGAAAATTCCTTGAGGCTGTCCTCCCAAATCAAGGAACAGGTCATCCAAAAATCTCTTACAATAAATGATCATTAAACTGACTATTAAACAAAATTAAGACTAATAAATTGACATAAAAAACATAAACAAAATAACAATATACATATGACATAATAAGATTTTAACTTAACTTTCTAGGTTTATAATTTGCTCTATAATTAAAATATAATAATTTTTTAAACCTAACTCCATTATTTTTTTTATATTTTATTAATCTCATCTTGATCAAACATTTTCTTTTGGTTTTATTGTGCTGTTCTTCCAACCTCCCTATTCCTTATTCTATATCAGGAACAACACAGAACATATCATACCACCATAAATAACCACATTTGCTAAACCAATTCCATTTAACTTATTAATAAACTGCCAGGAATCCTTGCTTATGTATTCAAAAAAGAAAAAAAACAAATTTTTTCTCTCAACTCATCCAAATATTTTGATGAAGTAAGTTCTTCTTTTGCTATCCACAACAATCCAAAAATTAATCAGCCCCCCCCCCTTTTGTTTTATGTATGCCAAAGATGTTTGGCACCCTAGGAAACTAATTTTTTAGATAATGGTATTCATCTATATCAATTTGGCCCTGATGACACAATGTCATCGAGTGCGAAATCGATACCTCTGTATGCCACCCTAATTTCATTAAGGGAACTTTCTTCATATGAATCATCCATCAAAATGTTACTCATGCCATCCAAATAATCACCTTTCTCCATCACCACTACCCCACTTCCTTTGTCAGGCTTCATAAATCTAATATTGGAATCTTTAAATAATTCCACCATAAGTTGTTTTTCTTCCTTAGTCAGATTGGAATAATCAGCCTTTCTATTATACCTGTACCTTTTTCTTATTTCCTTTTCACAACTCTTCTCAAAGTTCCACAATTTTATTTAAAGGTGGATTAAAAGTACTTGGTTTCTTACATTTACTTTTGTGCTGATCCCCCATATTGATGCCATGACCAAACCAAATCTTTAGGTTTAATTTTCTTGTGTATTTTTTTAGATCTATAAGAGACTCCACCAAGTTACCATTTCTACATGGAACAAATGTGAAACCCTTTGCTAAAAAATCGGCATGCTTTGTGTTAATATCTATTTTGGAATAATTATAAATTTTAAAGTCCCCTTTGCTATTGGTCACTATCTCCGGGCCTTCCATACTAGAATAACCTTGCCGGTCCAAACATTCTACCAATAAATCTAACATTTTTTCACTTTCATCACCAAAATTGTCCATTATTACTACATCGTTGTTACCTTCGTCATTAACTGCAACCACCCCAAGTCCATTTAAATGCTGTTCAATACAATTTGAATTGCCTCCATTCTTGTTTCCACCCACAAACTCCTTGGCATTTTCAAAATAAATGGACAAATTCATAAGGGTATTATTGGTCTCATAGCTACCACCACTATTGGTGTTACCATTCCTAGCATATTCACAGCACTCGACCTCACGGTCCAATTGCAACCATCATGACTACAGTAACTATGAGAGCCATTTTCATGCTCATTGCAATCCCTATTATAAACCATTGTGCAGTTACTCATCCCTTCAAGATTCCCACAATTAACCCCCTGCAAAAAACCAATGGTTCTTCCCTCAGGGTCAAAATACATTTTGCAATGCTTAAATTCACTGGACCCACTATTGGGTCTATTACTGAAACAACCACATTGCAAATCACAATGCCCCCTTTTTGAATTGTTCAATTTAAAATTCTCCACATTTGTTGCAACATTAATAACATCACAATTGTCAAACACACTGCTATGAATACTATCCCCCTCAATTATTATACCATCTACCACTCTGTTGGACATCTCATTAACCATGACTGTGTTACTTTTATTTATATTTTTGTTGTTTTTTAAACTTACTAATTCCAGCGTTCAAGCTGGTTTCATTTGTGCCAGTTAATAAAGTACCTTTATAATGTCCAGCCTTCTCCGTTAATACATCCAAATTAACGTTTGTTACCTGCTTTATGCTGTCCCTAATTTGAACGCTCTGCTCACCAGTTCCACCACCACTACTCCGGAGATCCAAACAGCAATTACCAATTGGCGGCACTGGATGTTTGCCGTGATTTAAAAGTTTTTTGTCGTTGGACCCTTCGGTCTCGCCCCCTGTGCCGATTGTTGTTGCCGACCTCTCACAGGGTGCGAGAAAGAGGAGGCAGCAGCATTTGAGACATTTCCCTTGTCCCTTAGGTGATCAGAACGCCTCACTTCATCTTCGGTGCTGGCCAGTACGCTGCAATCTCCCTCTCTGATGGTTGAAGTCATCCTTCGTCACTTCCCCTTCATTACTGCCATCCAAACTCCGCCCTTGCTGATCACATCCCCCCGAAAAGGGATACACACAATCCTGTTGGTATTCTTTGATATCTCATTTTAACTTGTTTTCTTTCCGAACATAGTTAGCATCGCAAATGGAATTAATCTGAATGTGAATGTTTTGAAACACAGCAAGATTTTTACTGTTACCATATTCACTGTCAGCTTTAATGGACTGGTCTAACTCATCCAATTCTTTTGAAATGTTTTCCATTCTAATTCTGTTGTATTTAATCATTAGTGGCATAAGATCCAGTCCCGCCCTATCAAACAATAAGTGCACATCATTTAAAAAGTCTTTATTAGACTTTACCCCATTCGGATATCTCCACATTCTTAATCCACGGGGTACCTGTTTTATTTCAATATTTTTGCTTATATAAGCATTTTCAAGCTCCAGTTAGTTTTAAAAACTAATAAATCTTTTTCAAATTGCTTTAACTTTTCACTTAAAGTGCACTGTTGCTCAGAGGCAGCATGTTCACCATTACCACTAAATGAAAACTGGTTTTCTTTCCATTGATTTACAAGCCCATTTGAAACCATAATCAGTCCTTAAGCTCCCATAGGAATATTTTGCAAAAAATCACCACTTTTACCATGTCCACCACTCTGAATCCTCTCCATTTCAGGGGGCCTTCCCAATTGCGAATCCATGAGGCTTGGGGTTGGTTGGGTTAAGGGGATGCCCAAGTTCCCATAGGAAACACCACCAGGTGGTCTATCCATCAGACTTTTAATTTGAGTTGTATGCTCTCCCAGTTGGTCGTTGATTTGTTGCAATAATTTAAAAAAGTCCTGGTTGGAAATGTGCTCGTCCATCCTCCTGCAATAAGTCTGGGCTGGGCTGGCCTGCTGCCTGTGTAATTGGCTGGTTCTGATACGTTGCACCTGGCAGTGAACCTGTTATCCCTTGATTAACTTCCTACAACTGCTTTCCCTTCCCATTGCCCTTCTGTTTCATCCCTGGGGTGCGCTGCACAATTGGTGTACTCCAGTGTGCACATTGCTGTTATTTCCTGGGCTCACTTCCTTTATCTTCCTGTAGATCCTGTTGCATGGTGCGCACACCCGCTTAGACTTTGTCATACATGCTGGGCAGGTTTAGACACACCCCCTGGCTTTGCTGTGCTAAGCTGGATGCAACCCTGAACCACAGGGCTCCAATCCACTGAAAGTATGCCTGACACCCCCACACATGATGTCACCTACCTCCTAGCCTTGCACTCAGCTATTCATACTCATACACTGTTGGGACCTGCCTCACATGTTGGGGAAAACCGGGATTCACTATCTTTCCACTCATTTGCATAGAATTGCCTGCTAATGCATAGTTACATGTGTCACACTGTGCCTCCCTCCTTAGCAACCACTATTCACTGGCCAGGTTGTCTTTTGCCTGCCATTGACTTGCATGATGGAATACTGATTTTAGTTAGACTGCTTTTTTTAGGTTTATTTTCTTATTTCCCCACCGATCCCATTTGCGCGCCGCTGCCCTATGCTTCATCGGCTGTGATCGGCGGATATATCATAAAAGTTGTATTTTGTACATTTGGCATTGTTTGCAATTACCATGGCCTTCTACTTGGCCATGACATACTTCCTCAATGATATTCAGCCTTTATTTAGAGCTGTCATAGCTCCATTTTGGAGTTTGCAGTACCGTACTTGGTTACTAACCGAGTACATTTCTGCATATTATGCTAGTCCTGCACACCCTGATTCCTGCTTCCTGGATGGCAGATTTACCTCATTTGCATGGTTTTCACCTGCAAATGGGGCGATTTGCATACAGGGGCTGAGAACGTGCAGCAGTAGTGCTACAGTGCTCGCGTACGTCAAACGTGCATGTATGTGGATCGCTTGGCCGCCATATTGGCAAAATTTCATCTTACACTAATCATGCACGCCATGCAAGCTTTTGAGAATCCGGGAGATCATTTTTATTGGTTTTGAAAAATTACAGCAAACACATGAATGCACTTAATTTTTGTCATATGGGTGATAAACAGTAAAACATTGTGCATCAATAAAATAACAATAGCAATCACTTTTCATCGTTCATACACCTCTCATAATAATGTCATCTTTTTGGAAAACTATATAAAAAACTATAAACATATTTATATATGACAATTTTTTTATCTTAATATTTATTCATTCTTCCATTTACCATCTCTCATGTCCCATCTGATGTCTAAATAACATAATATTCTGGTTTAATTTGAATGCCAATAGTACTGTGTCACTGAGTTCCAACTTTTGGGCTTTCTCTCCATCATATTCATTTTATAATAATGTTTGGTTTTAAGTATTCTACATGCAGACTCACCATCTTGATTGAGTATGACATTCTCCATTTTCTTGCTTTTAACATTTTTGGGGACAAATGTTAGAGCTAGTCTTATAATCAATTCTTCCCTTTCCTGTCCAAGAACTTATTTTTCGATCCAAGCCCTAATGATGCCCATGTCCATGTTATGGGTTTACTAATTTTTTCCCCAGCCTTTCTTCACCTGCTTTAATTTCTGCTGAGTCCTTCTATATTCCCAAAATATAATTATCAGTCTTGCATCTTTCTCTCCACATCTCCAGCACTTCACTCCAATATCCTCCCTTTGTGTGTTATTTTATTTGGTCTGTTATACTGTAAGTGCAATACTCTCATCTGCTGATCCCATACATTGGGCCAGTTCCTAAGAAGATGCATTTTTCCCCATATCTGAATCAATTCTGCTTGTGATATCTGCCTTGACCATCAATATCTTCTCAAGCATATCCTTTCTTTTTTCACTTTTGTATTATTAAACCTGTTCTTCCTTGTTCACACTGCCCAATTTGTTCCACTCTGCCTCCCTCCTGCTTAGTAGTGACATAGCCTGTATAGATATTTATTAGTATAATAAATGTTTCAGAATGTTTGCTTGTAATCTAAAATTGGTTTTACAACTTATACTACATTAGTCTTTTTTCCCACCAGTCCCATGTCATTTCTGTTTAAGGTGCCCAACACAGCCAATTGTCCATAACAGCTGATACCTACTTCTTCTAACTCTGTCTGTACTTGTTCATGAAGTGCGTCATTTCTCTCTAACTGGTCCCGTATTCTCTTTTGTGTGAGTGCTGTCCATGTCATGTTGTCTAGCTGTTTAAGTAATATCTCCCCCGTTCTCCCTTAATGTTCACCACATAGATTCCTTATAGAGGGTCATCTGCCTTTCTCCACATTTTGGCCTCTACTCCCTCTTCATGTAATCTTATCCATTGAACCAAACTGAATGACATATTCTGAAATGGGATATTTATCACTTCCTATCCTGTGCTGCCAATGTCAGCAGTTCTTTTCTAGGGATCCTGTAGTTTCACTTACATATATTTTAATTAAGATTTATAACTTTTCAGCCTACAGATGACCATATCTCACTGGTCTTATAATGTGCATTATGCTGGAGAAAATCATTATCTTAATAGCATTTATCTTATTCACTGTTACTTTTCTTCTATTACCACCCTTCAGTATATTTATCTTTATAAGTTTTCTTCTCATGACTGTTACTTCATATATGTATACTACTTATAATTCAAGATACATTGGAAATTCTGCCTCTTTTATGTCTTTTAAATCACCTCTATCTTTTTAATATTTTCTTCAGCCAAGGAAGTGTCTGTTCTGTATTTTCTGTCATTAGGATGCAGCCATCAGTACATAAATACAACATAGCTTTACTGCTTATAAATATTGCTTTGTTCTAAAACCTCACAGACTCATATGGCCAGCTTTTCTAGCACTAGAATAAATAGTCTAAGTGATAGTGGGCATCCCTGTCTAGTTCCACAAAATATTCATCCCTGGGTCTATATTCCATTGTTTAGTGCTATGTAATAGGTGGTAGAATCATATGGCATGTTTGTACATTTAGTGACTCTCCCTCCAAAGTCTTTTTTTTTTTGCAGTACTCCAGATAAGGACTTCCAGTTCACTGTATCGAAAGTTAATATCAAGTAAAACTTTTTATACCTTATCCAATGTCTTTCTTGGAAGTAAGATAAGTAACACCAATTGTCTGTACTCTGCTTTCATTTTATAAACCAAATTTCTTCATAATAAATGAAACACAAAGACCATGCCAGGTCAGTTTAGGCATAGGAGTGGACTTAGTAGCGCACTAAGAAAAGAAGGAAATGTCATGGCAGATAGTATTGGATGCTAACAGAGGGTCTGGGCTCAGTGAATATATTTCTATTGCTTGCATTTTAAAGCTTAAATCACTGAACCAATAAAGAGAATCATTTTATTTATTTTTTATTTTAACTAGCTTATACTTACTTATATTTATTTTTATACCATGACCTTAAGAAGTATATGAGTTACATGTACTCGTTTATGGAGTGCATGCAAATAGTATCCAGACTAACCCGACTGCACTTGCTCTCCTTTCATCTTGGAAGTTAAGTAGGGCTGGGACTGGTTAGTACTTGGATTGGAAACCATCTGGGAATATCAGTTGCTGTAGACTTAAGTATTTAACATTTTAAATATTTATATATAATTAAGTATTTCTATTGGCTTTTTTGGCTATTTTGATTTTTAGGCCTATTATTAGACATGAGTTGTGTGTTTCTACATTGGTGTTATGCATTTTATATGCTATACTTATATTTTAGATATTTTTGTATGGTGAATATTAGATGAAAGGAATGTGTTGCTTTAAGGAAAGGTGTGTGTGTGTGTGTGTGTGTGTGTGTGTGTGTGTGTGTGTGTGTGTGTGTGTGTGTGTGTGTGTGTGTGTGTGTGTGTATTGACTAATGGGATTGTTTTTGAGTGTATTTAAACAGGGCAAACATATATAGGATTATCTGATGAAGTTCATAAGAAGTGAATGAAAGCACTAATCTTTTTTATTTTGTGTTTATTGAAGTTCAATAAATTGTAGTTTTACCATAGATCCACCTGAGCCAGCTATTGTTTGCATTTTGTTTGTGCATGGTCTTTTTGTTTTGTTTGGTGTGTTGTTAGGCCATGGCTACAGGAGGGGGAAATGGTTCTTTGGATATGTTTTCCCAGAATGAAACGAATGACTCGACTACTGCTATTGGCAATTTAACTCTCTGACTGAACAACTAACTAGAGAGTGGATGCTTTATGACAAAATAGCTTGGTCAATCCACCAGAAGCTCCTCTTCATGCTTTTGCTTCTCAAGGAGAAGGTAACCACCATCAAAGGCAGCTGTTTAGCCAGCAGGACATAAATGGACAAGGTAATAGACTTTTTCACCATGTTACTACTGGCATCAACCCTAATAGTAGCAATTTTGAACCAGTTTGGATTACACAACAGTCAGTGGTCATTCCAGATTTAAGTAACTGGTTCCAGAAAGGATTTGAGTTTGGAAGTGATATACCTGTACAAATTAATTCGGACATTGAGGCTAAGCTTAATGAATTTGACTAGCTCTTGAAATAGAAGAAACTTCAGTTAGAGAATGACTATTTTAAAGAATGTATTAAGCATAAAAATAGTACCTAAAGGCTTAGAACTCGGTGATACCCCACCGGGTTGGTGGAAAATTCACCTTTGCATTTGGACTTGCTTAAGTTATTTGATTGAAAGGGATGTGACTTCCTGGAGGTTTTGATGAAGCACAATTGGTTCTGAGCTTACAATTTTAGATAAGAGTATTACAGAGGATGATAGTTATGGAACTTTTAAATATGAACATTGCCACATTGTTAATAGTATTGAGGCCCATATGAATTCATTACAGGCCAGTCAAATATGGAAATTAAGCAGAGACATTAATGACTATGTGAATGGATTTACAGATCCAAAAAAACCCTCTTTCTCAGGTTTGGGGGTTTAAACAATTTGGTATTAGGGTGCATAATGAAATGAACGAAACCCACTATCAAGTAAATCCAACTATGAACCATGAACCATGACAATGTAAATTGTGATAGCAATAAATTTAGAGGTAAGGGGCAGGTGGAGGAATTAGCCATTAACTTTGCCAGCTTACCTTCACCCCCACCACCTCATCCACCTTTGCCTAGGAGATCTTATGGAATTAGAGAAAAAAGGAATGGTGGGGGGTTTTAATTACAAGGACAGGGGCAGGGTTTTCATGCAGCTGCAGGGTTGAACCCATGGAGGTCACAAGCAGTGGCCCAATCCTCATTTCAATACCAGCAGCGGAGAGGCTAGCAGTGAAGGAGGAATTAATGGACTTACAGGAAGCCTTGTTTAATAAGGACAATGTAAATGAGACTAAAAACTTGATTGTTGTTTTCAATGATAAAAAGATTTTAAAGTTTTTAATTATTCTAGTGTGGAAATTGATGGTATGGTTGCTAATGTGTTATCTAGGGGCATGACGTTTGTGCCTCCTCAAAGCCTAAAGTTGCTACCATTTTAACTGATTTTAAGTTATTCCTCAGAAAGTTTAATTTTAACGTCCCATTTGAGAATTGTACTAAACAACAGAAGGAATTTAATATTGCTAGTACAAATAGTCCACCCCTACAGCCGATGCTCTTAACTTATGAAAAGGTTTTTGAATTGGATTTTAGGCAGATGACTTTTAACAAGAATAGGAGACCTAAGACTGTTTTTAACTTGAGTAAAGAAGAAATGGAGGTGTTGCAACTACTTAGAAGCCAGCATGTTAGAGTTATGAAACTAGATAAAGGGGTGGGGTTGTACTCATGGATTTGGTGGACTATAATGCTAAGGTTAGTTGCTTGCTTGAAACAGATACTTATGAGGAAGTATCCTTAAAGAAGTAAATAGTGCAAATAGGAAAATTTATGCTAATTTGAATGACATGTTTATTGATAATAAGATTGATATTGAATTATTTAATTTTTTTATCTTATTAACCCCACTATACCACTTGTATGATCCACCTTTACGGCCATAGTTGATGGGAGAAACTCCATTTCATCAGCATGTACTAAGTACTTAGATACTAAATTGAAACAATATTTGGTGGAGGAAGTAAGAATTTGTAGAGATTCCAGGGATTATCTAGAGAAGGTAGACAGTATTAATTTTGATTCTAATGACATTTTGTTCACCATAGATGTGAGGGACTTATATAGTGTAATACCTCAGGCAATGGGTACCCAGTGGGTATGTGATTATTTGGAAGCTAAACGGGTACCCCAGGAGCAGGCTAATTTAATAGAAGACCTATTGGAGTTGGTATTAAATAATAATTTCATCACCTTTGAGAATACATATTACTTGCAAAAAAAAGGAGTGGTGATGAGTTCCCATTGTGGTGTGGCATTCGCTTATACTGTAATGGCACAATGGGTGCGCACATTTATGGAAGAGTCTCAGTATTATAATTCCTTCTGATTATATGCCCAGTTTTTGGATGACATTTGTTCCATCTGGAATGGTACCAAGCAGGAATTGAATAATTTTTTATCTTATATTAATAATACAACTGAATTTTTGAGGTTTTACCATGAAATGGACCAAGAAAAAATAGCGTATTTAGATGTTCTATTAGTTAAGGATACCTGTAACAAGAGGTATGTTTCCCAAATCCATCAGAAAAGTAACTACTCTAATAGTTTTTTACACTTCTGTAGTTCCCACCCCCACCATCAAAAAAGAGCTGTGGTCAAAGGGCAGTTAGTCTGAACAGCTAGAATGGTATCATTACAGGATGAGCTTTTGGTGGAATGTCATATAATGGTGGGGATGTCTGAGAGTAGAGGCTATCCCAGGGAGATCTTAAAAAAATTATTAACCAGAGTTGCAATGATAACAATTACACTAAGTGAAATGCCACATTAAGATACTACAAACAGCTCAAATATAAGTACTAAGTTTGTTTGTTTATTTGTGTCTTTCGGCTTTTAGGGGTCTCCACAGCGGAACTCCGGTCCGCTAATGATTGGCAGTTGATATTTACGTACTGGCTTGCCAGGCCTGACCACAACCTTCAATGAAGGTACGCCCATTCACGCATGTCTCCACGCAGAAGATGCTCTAGCTGAGAATCGAATTGGACAGCGTCTTACTGTGAGGCGACAACGCTACCGCAGCACCACCACCGCAGGTAATATAAGTACTAAGTAATAATGTAAATAACATGAACAAAAATATTTTAAAAGATATATGAAAAAAACATGTAAATAAAACATATAAAAAATGTATTTACATGTTTTTTTCATATATCTTTTAAAATATTTTTGTTCATGTTATTTACATTATTTACATTATTCATTAGGGGGATATGACATCATTTAATTAATTATTTCATGAATATGGTAATTTCTTCTTGGATGTGATTGGTTGTGTTTTATATTTAAATAATCAACTGTTGAATTCATGTGTTCTGATGAAGTCTATACTTTTTAGATGAAAGTGCTTAACCTTTTAATTAAAGACAGTACTTATATTTGAGCCATTTCCTCATGTTGTATCTTAATGTGGCGTTTCACGTAGTGTAATTGTTATCATTGCTATTAGTGTGGGACTACATGGATATTGTGTTGTTATTAACCAAAGTTATTAATAAGAGGGAATGTGGGCATTTTAAACCTATCCTAGGAGCAGATAGAAACAAAGTGGAATCTCCTCTGAATATTGAATGCAGTAGTATGGGACTATTTCCATCACCTGGTACAGTTGTGGAGGGTATTGCTGAAGAAGGGGTGTGTAGTTCTGAGAATAATTAACTATTTTTATTACAACGTATTTTAGTGGAATCCAGACCTTGATATATTTTAATGGAGAATAATTTATTCCGAGTTAAAACAGGGGAACAACTGGTTGTTGTTTATCACAGAGGTAAAAATTTGGAATGTATGTTGGAAAGGAAGGAATATGCTGTAAGTAAAAGTAAATTTTATAAAGGCATGAACAAATGTGGTAGGTGTCATTTTTGCAAATGTGTCAAGGAATAGAATGTAAAGTGTGCCCTTGTTTTTATGTGGGGAAGATGGACTGTAAAGTGAAAGAACATATTTATGAACATGAGTATAATATCAAAAAAATGCATCAGGACAAATGCCCTTGCTAAATATGTTTGTGAATTTCCAAGCACCATTTAAAGTATGTAGTTATTGATCAGGTCAGTTTAGGCTATAGGAGAGGATCTAGTAGCCTACCACTGCAAAAGAAGGAAATGTCATGAAAAATGGTATTTGATGTTAGTAGATGGTCTGGGCTCAATGAATATATTTCTATTGCTTGCATTTTAAAGCTTAAATCACTGAACCAATAAAGGGAATAATTTTATTTAATTTTTATTTTAATTAGCTTATACTTATTTATATTTATTTATATACCATGACCTTAAGAAGTATAGGAGTTATATGTACTTGTTTATATATTTAATGCAGCTAGTATCCAAACTAACCTGACTGTGCTTCTTCTTTCATCTTGGAAGCTAAGCAGGGCTGGGACTTGTTAGTACTTGAATGGGAAACCATCTGGGAATATCAGTTGCTGTAGGCTTAAGTGTTTAACATTTTAAATATTTATAAATAATTAAGTATTTCTATTGCCTTTTTTGGCTATTTTGAATTTCAGGCCTATTATTAGACATGAGTTGTGTGTTTCTAAATTGGCGTTATGTATTTTATATGCTGTAATTATATTTTAGATATTTTTGTATGTTGAATATTGGATAAAAGGAATGTGCTGCTTTAAGGAAAGGTGTGTGTGTGTGTGTGTGTGTGTGTGTGTGTGTGTGTGTGTGTGTGTGTGTGTGTGTGTGTGTGTGTATTGACCAATGGAATTGTTTTTGAGTGTATTTAAACAGGGCAAATATGTACTGGGTTATCTGATGAACTCCATAAGAAGTGAACCAAAGTACTAATCTTTTATTTTGTCTTTATTAAAGTTCAATAAATTGTAGTTTTACAGTGGTTCTGCCTGAGCCAGCTTTTGTTTGGACAAATTTCTTCTTACCTCAATAGTTTGGTCAGGACTTCATCTAATCTCTTAACTAGGATTTTTGCCAAATATTTATATCTAGATTTACTAGCAAAGTCCATTCTATCCTCCTTACTTTTATGTATAGCTATTATTCTATCATGTGTCATATTGTCTGGTATTTTTTGCCTCTTCCAGATTTGTGTCTACATATATATATATATATATATATATATATATATATATATATATATATATACATACAGTGGATATAAAACATTTACACAAACCTGTTAAAATGCCAGGGTTTTGTGATATAAAAAAATGAGACCACAATAAATCATTTCAAAACTTTTCCCACCTTTAATGTGACCTATAACATGTACAACTCAATTGAAAAACAAAAAAATCTTGTAGGGGAAAAATATAAAAAATAAAAAAAAGTACAATATGCTGGTTGCATAAGTATGCACACCCTTAAACTAATAATTTGTTGTGTGTGCACACCATTAGACTAATACTTTGTTGAAGCACCTTTTCATTTAATTACAGCATTCAGTCTTCTTGGGTACACATCTGCCATCAATTAAAGAGACTCTGATTAACCCCAGATAAAGTTAAACTGTCCCAGTAGGATTTTCCTGACATTTACTCAGTTGCCTGCTACAGCAAAAGCCATGGTTCACAGAGAGCTTACAAAGCATCAAAGGGATCTAATTGTTGAAATGTATCAGTTAGGACAAGGGTACAAAAAAATTTCCACTGCATTGGATATACCATGGAACACAGTGAAGACAGTCATCCAAAAGTGGAGAAAATATAGGACAACAGTGACGTCGCAAAGAACTGGACATCCCTCTAAAATTGATTAAAAGACCAAACAATAACTGGTAAGGGAGGCTGCCAAGAGACCTACAGCAACACTGAAGGAGCTGCAGGAATTTCTGGCATATATTGGTTCTGTCCTACATGTAACAACAATCTCCCGTATTTTCCATATGTCTAGACTATGGGGGAGGGTTGCAAGATGGAAGCATTTTCTTACACAGAAAAACATCCAGGCCTGGCTAAAATTTGCAAAACAATACTTCAAGTCTCCCAAAACCATATGGGAAAATGTATTTTGGTCTAATGAGACCAAGGTTGAACTTTCTGGCCACAATTCCAAAAGGTATGTTTGGCATAAAAACAACACTGCTCATCACCAAATGAACACTATCCCCATGGTGAAGCATGGTGGAGGCAGTATCATGCTTTGCGGCTGCTTTTCTTCAGCTGGAACTGGGGCTTTAGTCAAGGTGGAAGGAATTATGAACAGTTCCAAACACCAGTCACTTTTGGCCCAAAACCTTCAGGCATCTGCTAGAAAGCTGAAGATGAAGAAGAATTTCACCTTTCAACACGACAATGACCCCAAGCATACATCCAAATCAACAAAAGAATGCTTCACCAGAAGAAAATTAAAGTTTTCGAATGGCCCAGCCAGAGCCATACCTAAATCCATTAGAAAATCTTTGGGGTAACCTGAAGATGGCTGTGCACAAGAGATGCCCTCACAATCTGACAGATTTGGAGCACTTTTGCAAGGAAGAGTAGGCAAATATTGCCAAGTCAAGGTGTGTCATGCTGATAGACTCCTACCCAGAAGGCTGAATGCTGTAATTAAATCAAAAGGTGCTTCAACAAAGTATTAGCTTAAGGGTGTGCGCACACAACAAAGTTTAAGGGTGTGCACACTTATGCAACCAGCATATTGTACATTTTTTTATTTTTTATATTTTTTCCCCTAACAGATCTGTTTGTTTTTTAATTGAATTGTACAGGTTATAGGTCACATTAAAGGTGGGAAAAGTTTTGAAATGATTTATTGTGGTCTCATCTTTTTATACCACAAAAAAATGGCATTTTAATAGGGGTGTGTATACTTTTTATATCCACGGTATGTATATATATATATATATATATATTTTTTTTTTTTTTTTTGTTAAATTTTATTTTACATTTGTTTACTGGGATAGTCTGACTGGATACATGTCCATTTTCAGCGGAGGCCCGGGGAGAAAAGCTCCAATAGACAATATTACATAGATTGCACAACAAGTTAGATAACATTAAAAAATATAAGACAAGGTGTTTTGTACAATGGTTTAGTACTGTTCCCAACTTGGGACTCACAATTCTCATGGTCTGACACAATTAAAAGCAAAAAGACATCAGATTGGAAACAGAGCTTGGTTAAGTAATTAAAAGTTACGATAATTGCAGATATGCTTTTATATATATATATATATATATATATATATATATATATATATATATATATATATTTGTACACACATATACACACAAAGAAAGATTATGGAAAAAATGCAGTCACCCATATGCTTTAAAAGCAGATATGCATATAAAAGTCAAAGACAGCGATTAGCAGATAACATAATTTCTAGCCATTATTAATAAAACGTCTGCATGCTGTGTCACCAAGAAGTTGATCTGAAAGGTTTGTTTTAAAATCTGTAAGAGTATTTATGACTCTAAGATCAGAGGAAAGCCTGTTACATATAGGTGTACCAAGACTTGAAAAAGCTCTTTCCCCTGATATTGTTTTAAAGGGTGGTCTATGCACAAAAATGTTACCAGCTTGATAATTTCTGAGTAGTTTGATTGTCTAATAGGAAGGGGTCTTTTTAAAGGGAGGGTAGTGTCCTTCATTTAGAATTTTGGATATTAGTGAACTAAGTAAGGAGGTAGATTTTTCATTTAGTGGAAGCCAGTCTACTTTCCACAGAAGAAGACAATGATGACTTTAGTTGCTTGACAATAGGGCAAACCTGCACATTTTCTTTACAGTGGTGTGAAGACACTTTGTATTGTAAAAAGAATGGAAGGTCAGTAGAAGAAGAACATTCTCCACTTTCAGAAAGAGAACATTTTTAGCTATGGCCAGCCTAGCAACAGGAGGTGAGATGGTTTGCAACAAAGTTTCAGTTTTGAATGGACTTTGTGATGATATCTGTATGGGAAGAGAGGGTCAGAGAGTTGCCCAGAGTTATAATTATTTATAGAGAGTTGCCCAGAGTTATAACTAAGTATTTATATTTTGTGACTGTTGTTATGTTACTGTTTCATAAATCTATTATTGAGATTGGGTAAATGAGGGAACTTATATGGGGGAAAGAATAGCATAACATTATTTTTTATGGTTTATCAGTTGTAGCCCAATGACAGAGTTTATTGAAGGTTTGCTGTAACTGCATTTGCAAAGTATGAAAACATTTATTCACTTGGATTAGGAGAATGTAATCTATGCATTTTATCATGTTTAAGGCTGGAACATCATCAAGGAGGTGATTTATGAATAAAGAAAACAGAAGTGGGCTAGTACAGAGCCTTAAAGGCCTCTTCTGTTGAGTGTGTTGATTGAACATATTTGATTGTTTGAATGTACCTGAAAAGTGTTGTTCTGCCAGTAGCTTTGGAACTATATTATAGTATTTGGCCCAAAGTTAAATTTGTAAAACGTGACGAGAAGGAGTTTGTTACTAACTGTTTTGAAAGCTCTAGCTATGTCTACAAATATACCAGCAGTAATGAGGCCATCAATCATGTTGCAGTAGACTGAGTTAATGGCAGTAAGTAGAGTCTTGGTAGTACTAAATGCATTTTGGAAGCCATGTTGGTTGTCTGATAGCAGACCATAGCTGTTTACATGTTGGAGTAGTTGTTTGTACAGAAGCTTTTCAAAGAATTTTGTTAAGGGACAGAGTAGAGATGTGACAACAGTCTTTATGGGATTTGGAGGAGAGCTTTTGAACAAGGATAATGCTATAATGCATGAAAGTGAGGGATAGTGTATCTTTAGAAAGAATATGTTGAAGATAAAAGTAAAAAGTCTATCTATATAATTTGTAATCTTTCTTAGAAAAAATTGGTGGATTTTGGTTTAGAGGAGAACAGTTTTAGGTTGTTGGGTAAACTCTTGGTTTCTATTACATTTATTTCCCTAAAGCGGAAATAAGCTACAAATTTAGCTAGTGGAGATTAAAAATGATTGTTTAATAAATTTTGAAAGTTATTATTGTTAGGCCCAAATTAGATAGCGATGTTAAAAATGGAAATTATGCTTCATTATTGTTATTGCTGTTCTTTTTGGAAGAGTGAAGTACTGTGCTGTGATTGATATGACCTGTAATTTGCCTAATCTCTTTTCAGAATTGGTTGTGATTTTTTAATGGAGGAATGTGAATTTAGCAGTGTTTGTGGCTTTTCTAGCTTGTTTTCTTAGACTGAGGTAATTTTGGTGAAGTTTAATGTTTGATGGGTTTTGTTTAGACGTAGGGTCAGACGTTAAAGAAGATTGACCTCTGCATAGTCTAATAAAGATAAATGTATGCATCACTGTCAGCAGGCAAGAGATAAAAGGCTAAAATGACTGTAAAAATCAAATAAACTGATACTGGGACTTGAAAGGAGTGGGGAAAAATTCAGCGGTAGATTCCAAGTAAACATGCAGAGTGAATTTGTAAATGAAATGAGAGGCCTTGTGATACACTGTATGAACCAAATTCAATATGGTGACTGTAGATGCCAGGAAAAAGGCACAGATGTATTTAAATGCCTTGTGTCAAGAAAATATTGCAGGAGCAAGATGTACATACAGTCCTGCTATCAGCACCTTAAATATTCAATCAGGGCCAGAGAATGAATGCTTTATAAACATTTTTATGTTTGCACATTTGTAAAAACTAAATCTCCTAAATGAAAAGACATTCACTGTCTGATCATATCACACACACAGCTAATCTTGCCCACATAAACAATAAGAAAATGTCTCCAAAATCAATACATTAGATCTAAACTAAGCTGGTTAGCATTAACTAGTACTGGTCCTTGCCACAGAGCTAATCAATGCACAACTGCTTGCAGGACAATACTCAAGGCCACACTGGGCACCAGTTTACTATGCTCTGTTGCAGTGTGTAAACTCTAAATGTATTTATGCTTGAGAGTGTTAACTAGCAGTACTGTATACTGAGACAATCACTACAGAATGGCTGGCAGGAAAAACTCAAGACAGCAACAGCACACTAATTTACCTTGCTCTGTTGCAGCGTATAAACGATGTCGGTGCAGAGGGAAATTATTGTGTAACTTGCACACATTCTAATCATCAAGGAGAAGTGAGTTTAGGCTTTCAATATTATATTATACTCTGACAGCTGTTTCACATCATCTGTTTCCCAAAACATGAGAAAGTGAAATGCATGTTTAATACACAGCATATCCTGCTTACCTGTCTACCACACCAGCCTTTACATAACTATTTAATGCTGAGATAGTTCAGCAATCATGTTAGTTAGAACTTATACAATCCCTTTATCAGCTGTTCTAAAATCTGTACATTAGCATGTGATTAAAAGAACTTCACAAGCTATTAGTGCAGTAAATTTATTTTACCAGACTACTTTTCAACTTACTGTTAGTTTTTCCTGCAAGATTCCATTTGTGACTTAATGCAGAAGGCTTATAGGCATGACTCATCCCTTTTACATTAAGTCGACTCTGCATGCCGTACAAGCTAGAGTTTGCAGGGATTTCATGACTGTACCCTTGTAAGAAGTGTAACTCTGAACCTGCCATTCAGTTTGTCCTGTTTCTGTTGTTGTTGAATATTTAAGCACTTGGCATTGATTTAATACTGACAGATGGTGCTGTGTATTAAAGCATTACAATGAATCTCAGTTTATAAGCAACATAAATTTTGCATCACTCTCAGTTACTGATTGCACGGTATTGCATACAATCAAACTTGTAGTGCAACCATAAGTATATTCATTGTGATTTACATATCACTTATCTCTGCTATGACAAAGTCTAGATGTTTGAATATATCATAACTTCTCTCAAGCTATAAACATAAATATAATGACTGAATCCATTGAACCATTCGCATATTTCCCCTTAAGCGTTGACACACCTTTTATTATCTAATATCTGTGCACTTATTTATATCTCCATTGAACCATTCACATATTTCCCCTTAAGCGTTGACACACCTTTTATTATCTAATATCTGTGCACTTATTTATATCTCCATTGAACCATTCACATATTTCCCCTTAAGCGTTGACACACCTTTTATTATCTAATATCTGTGCACTTATTTATATCTCCATTGAACCATTCGCATATTTCCCCTTAAGCGTTGACACACCTTTTATTATCTAATATCTGCGCACTTATTTATATCTCCAACAAGTTATGCTTGCTTTGCTCTACATTTTAATTGAACCGAGATTAGACATGGGTTAGTACAGTATAAGTAAACGTAATACCTTCATGTAGATTAGCAGTCAATATTTAGATAGATGTTTATGTTTATGCTTAAGTTTCTGTACTTTCTACACTTTGTATAGGCCCAGTTACATGAAATGAATATCATTCCTGGAAATTCAGAGAGCTACTTATTGAAAATGAATACTGTATATTCAAGTCTCAATTTATTTTGTTCAAAACATACTTTGGTTATAGTTTCTTTATTTATGCAGCTTCCCAGTTCCAGCATGTTCTACTAAAACATTGTTACCTTTGGCTCCTGTACCAGTTGAATTTGTTTGCTTACTTGTGAGGGTCTTGCTCTTTCCACTACTGAGGAGCCGTGTCTCAGCTGGTTTTGGGGATTCCACACTATGATCTATTTTCTGTAACACATTTGGTGTCCCAGCAGCATTTTGTCTTGTATGTCTGAATTCTGTTTCATTTCTAGAAAAAATGCTGAGGTTAGGCTCCAGTGTCCAAATCAAAGTAAAAAAGCAGTCTTCAGTCTTCAATAAAGGTAAAAAAGCAGACTTGAATCGAAGAATAAAAGTATAAGAAGTCTTCTTTATTGTCACACAAGCGCTTTCACATATTGCTTCCTCAGGTGTATACTAACAAAGGTAAACCACACCTATGTATACTTAACTAAAATAATCATGTGACTCAGTAACTCATTTATCATTAAAGCTGTATTCTCTCTTATAAATCAGAAAGCATTGCTTAAAGCTAAGTGTGTATGACACAACAAAAGTGTGACTATTTAATAAAATACAATAAATCTAAAATACATAATATATATCTAGAAAACATACTATCTTCATATTCATAATGTAGAGCTTCTAAAAATATATATAGAACTTCTAAAAAATACATCAATTTTAATGCATCATTTTAATAAAATTCTTAAAAACATATAAATATAGATATTTCATAGCATACATTGCATAAAAATATATTAATATATTAATATATTAAAAACATAAACCCATAGCCATCTATTTACCTACGTAGCCCCCTTTTTCTTAGGATAGGCTTAATGGGCATGCTGTCATTCAGCCCGTGACCAAAGTTGGCTCTCAGCATAGCTATCCATCTTGCTTCAGCTTCTTCGGTTCTATCTCTAATGTCACTATTTCTCATATTCTCATAAGTTCTTGCAACAATCATAAACCTAAATGTATGTTTTTGGCCTACCTTCAAAACGTGCTTAGACAAAGCGTTGTTCTCTGAGCCCTTCCCTATGTGGTATACATGTTCTCTAACTTTTTCTCTGAGGCTGCGGTCTGTTTTGCCTACATAAAAACAGTTGCACTGGCCACAGATAGCAAGATAAACCACATGGGTGGTCAAACATGAACCACCAACCCTAAGCTCATAAAGTGCATTTGTATCTGGATGTACAAAGTGAGTATCACTGCAAATATACTGGCATTGATTACACTTGCTACATGGTCTAGTGCCAATTATACTCTCAAGATTCACTTTGTCTCGACCGTTGCATAATCTCCTTTTGAGATTCTTTTTATTCTTAAAGGTGAATTGTGGTTTACATCCTACCACTCCACTAATTACTGGGTCGGTCATCAGAATTTTCCAATGGTTATTAACTATCTCTGTATATTTCCTCACATCCCTAGAGTAGGAAATATTGACCTTAAGCTTATTCTCACTTGTCTTAGCTTCTCTGTTAAATTTATCTGAGAAATAAGGTTTGGCCCTTGTACCTCTCATTTGCTGTGCTTTTATAAAGCCTTCCTCTATCATACTTCTCTCATAACCCCTCTCATCCAATTCATAACAGGTCTTAACAAGCTGTTCCTGACAGTCATTATGTCTCGCACTCAATCTGGATGCCCTAAAAAATTGATTCTGGGTAACGTTCCTGAACACATATTTAGGATGCATGCTCTCCCTTGATAATAAGCTATTTACATGGCATTCCTTCCTATATAATCTTGTGGTAATAGCTCCTTTTCATCTCTTTCTATTAATACATCCAAAAACTCACGCTTTCTTCAGAGTAATTTAAGGTGAATTTTAAAAAGCTTGTTGTGTTGTTAATATAGTCAACAAACTCTAACAACTCTGTCATATTACCCTTCCACAGAATAAAATGATCATCTACAAATCTCCTGTAGAAAGGTATCATGTCACTAAAGGGTCCATTCAATACGTGTACTCTCTCCCAGGCTAACATAACTGCATTGGCATAGGTATTTGAGCACGAGCTACCCATTGCTACACCATTCATTTGATGATAGACCTGTTTCTTAAATAGAAATACATTATTATTAAGCACGATTCTCATTAATTCAATTAGTATCACTATTTCATCTGGTTTATATATATTAACATCATTCATTAATTCGTGTAATAACCCCAAACCCACTGTATTGGGAATTACAGTAAATAGTGACACAACATCAAGCGTCACCAAGATAATGCCAAAAATAGTTATATCCTTCTTCATAAAAGCAAAAAGGTCATGCAAAAACTGCTCTGTATCCTTAAGAATAACTTCAGAGCTATCCACTATTGTTCTAAGCTTCTTATCCAAATATATTGATATCGCTTCTGTGCACCATCCACCACTCGAGACGATAGGCCTCATGGGTGGTCTATTGGGGTTCTTATGCACTTTAGGCAAGCCTTTTATATACGGAATGGTATATTTAATATTAAAGAAATAGTCACATAGCTCCTTGGTAATCATCTGTGCATGATGTAAATGTTTAATATAATTATTAACTGATTCTACCATTCCTTTCACCTCACTGTAATTAATTTTCTTGTAAAAATCAGTGTTGCCTAACATCTCATACATCAAATTTTCATATAACTCAGTGTCTAGGACAACTATCGCCCACCCTTATCTGCAGGTCTAATAACCAGATCATCATCTTTTTCAAGATCATGTAGAGCTTCTGATTCACTCCTACTGAGATTATGCCACTTGTTCTTATTCACTTTGCTATTATGTACTCTATATATATCATCTATCACTATTTGTTCAAATGCATTAATCAGTGCTGTCTGTTTGGGGACATACGTACTGGGTCTATTAAAGACATGACTGACATCATTACTATTACTTACTTGATTCTGATGAAACATATATTTAAGCATCAGATTCCTTGTGAACATCTTAGTGTCAAAAATCAAATCTGTTATATTCATATCACTAGTGGGTATGAAGGACAGACCCTTAGAAAGTACATTAATCTCAGAATTAGTTAAAGTATGGTTTACCTTTGTTAGTATACACCTGAGGAAGCAATATGTGAAAGCGCTTGTGTGACAATAAAGAAGACTTCTTATACTTTTATTCTTCGATTCAAGTCTGCTTTTTTACCTTTATTGAAGACTGAAGACTGCTTTTTTACTTTGATTTGGACACTGGAGCCTAACCTCAGCATTTTTTCTGGATTTTTGTTTGCCTTTACTGTGTTTGCAGAGGTATTCTGGTTGCTATTGGGCATTTTCTGCATAGTACTGTTTTCTTTTTTCATGCCTGACAGCACCAAGGATTTGGCCGGTGTAATGGAAGAAATTGAGCTGGATTATTCACCCAAACCAAACAATTCAACTACAAATAATCCTTCAAGTGGTATGTCTAATGTTCAAAAAATTGATTCAAATGCAGAACTATTCATTTCTAAAGTTACTGATAGAGTTAACCCTCTTTTGAACAGAAATCTAATAGTTGACAGTGGCAGTGAACCTGAAATTGATTTTTAACACTTCGAACTGATTTGCTAATCCTGGAAAAGAGTATGTCTAAATTAGCCAGGCTGCAGTATGAGAAGTTTCATCTGCAAGTCTGTGTATCTGAAGGTTTAATACCACGAGGACTCAGAATTTTAAAAATGCCTGCACAGACTGATCAAGATTCTGTATTAGTAAGTGAATGGCAAAAGTTAAATATAGCAACAAGTATGGGCTATATGAGACTTTTAATAAATGCTGCTGAGAGGAAAGAACTGCTAATAGTGGAAGAGGTGAAGACCAACTACTTGCAGCTTTGCAACAGGTATAATTGCGAAGTGTTCACCAGGCTGCTGTCAGAGACTATAGATAATGTGAATACGTGCAAACGCAAATTGTTACAAATTAAACTAAGAAAACTAAAGAGGGATCGACAGGACTTTGCTGTTGGTAATATCTTTACTTGGCCACGTGATACTATGCTGCCTGGCAGTAGGCACGCAGGGATGGATGAAGAACGATGGAGTGACATCATCGGAGCTTCTGTTGAGGCTGGAGTTGGCGTTCGAGCAGCATGTGAGAATGGAACGATGATGGGCACAGCCAGTGAGGCGAGTGAACATCTTGAAGCTAGTGTTCATTTGCCAGCAGTAAATTCGAGTGAATCCATGGGTGCAAGGAGGAAAGTTGTGGTTACAACAGCGGAAGTACACCATGGAGCCAATGGAGAAGTTCAAACTACACTGCAGAGGCAACACCCATTGCCACATTTGGAAGTGGTTGCAGCAGCTACACAAGCCCTGGTTTTTCCGCTTCCTATGAGGGACAATTCGCTGAACCGGAGAGCACCTCAGGGGTCAGGTTTTCAACCCAGGGGCAGGAGCAACACACGCCACAAAAGAAAATTCGAAGAAGTGAAGGAGAATACGTACACAATAAAGAAAGCATTCCAGAATGTAAGACATTAATAACTACTCTTTCAAAACGTACTTTAACTAATTCTGAGATTAATGTACTTTCTAAGGGTCTGTCCTTCATACCCACTAGTGATATGAATATAACAGATTTGATTTTTGACATTAAGATGTTCACAAGGAATCTGATGCTTAAATATATGTTTCATCAGAATCAAGTAAGTAATAGTAATGATGTCAGTCATGTCTTTAATAGACCCAGTACGTATGTCCCCAAACAGACAGCACTGATTAATGCATTTGAACAAATAGTGATAGATGATATATATAGAGTACATAACAGCAAAGTGAATAAGAACAAGTGGCATAATCTCAGTAGGAGTGAATCAAAAGCTCTACATGATCTTGAAAAAGATGATGACCTGGTTATTAGACCTGCAGATAAGGGTGGGTATAGTTGTCCTAGACACTGAGTTATATGAAAATTTGATGTATGAGATGTTAGGCAACACTGATTTTTACAAGAAAATTAATTACAGTGAGGTGAAAGGAATGGTAGAATCAGTTAATAATTATATTAAACATTTACATCATGCACAGATGATTACCAAGGAGCTATGTGACTATTTCTTTAATATTAAATATACCATTCCGTATATAAAAGGCTTGCCTAAAGTGCATAAGAACCCCAATAGACCACCCATGAGGCCTATCGTCTCGAGTGGTGGATGGTGCACAGAAGCGATATCAATATATTTGGATAAGAAGCTTAGAACAATAGTGGATAGCTCTGAAGTTATTCTTAAGGATACAGAGCAGTTTTTGCATGACCTTTTTGCTTTTATGAAGAAGGATATAACTATTTCTGGCATTATCTTGGTGACGCTTGATGTTGTGTCACTATTTACTGTAATTCCCAATACAGTGGGTTTGGGGTTATTACACGAATTAATGAATGATGTTAATATATATAAACCAGATGAAATAGTGATACTAATTGAATTAATGAGAATCGTGCTTAATAATAATGTATTTCTATTTAAGAAACAGGTCTATCATCAAATGAATGGTGTAGCAATGGGTAGCTCGTGCTCAAATACCTATGCCAATGCAGTTATGTTAGCCTGGGAGAGAGTACACGTATTGAATGGACCCTTTAGTGACATGATACCTTTCTACAGGAGATTTGTAGATGATCTTTTATTCTGTGGAAGGGTAATATGACAGAGTTGTTAGAGTTTGTTGACTATATTAACAACACAACAAGCTTTTTAAAATTCACCTTAAATTACTCTGAAGAAAGCGTGAGTTTTTTGGATGTATTAATAGAAAGAGATGAAAAAGGAGCTATTACCACAAGATTATATAGGAAGGAATGCCATGTAAATAGCTTATTATCAAGGGAGAGCATGCATCCTAAATATGTGTTCAGGAACGTTACCCAGAATCAATTTTTTAGGGCATCCAGATTGAGTGTGAGACATAATGACTGTCAGGAACAGCTTAAGACCTGTTATGAATTGGATGAGAGGGGTTATGAGAGAAGTATGATAGAGGAAGGCTTTATAAAAGCACAGCAAATGAGAGGTACAAGGGCCAAACCTTATTTCTCAGATAAATTTAACAGGGAAGCTAAGACAAGTGAGAATAAGCTTAAGGTCAATATTTCCTACTCTAGGGATGTGAGGAAATATACAGAGATAGTTAATAACCATTGGAAAATTCTGATGACCGACCCAGTAATTAGTGGAGTGGTAGGATGTAAACCACAATTCACCTTTAAGAATAAAAAGAATCTCAAAAGGAGATTATGCAACGGTAGAGACGAAGTGAATCTTGAGAGTATAATTGGCACTAGACCATGTGGCAAGTGTAATCAATGCCAGTATATTTGCAGTGATACTCACTTTGTACATCCAGATACAAATGCACTTTATGAGCTTAGGGTTGGTGGTTCATGTTTGACCACCCATGTGGTTTATCTTGCTATCTGTGGCCAGTGCAACTGTTTTTATGTAGGCAAAACAGACCGCAGCCTCAGAGAAAGGGTTAGAGAACATGTATACCACATAGGGAAGGGCTCAGAGAACAACGCTTTGTCTAAGCTCGTTTTGAAGGTAGGCCAAAAACATACATTTAGGTTTATGATTGTTGCAAGAACTTATGAGAATATGAGAAATAGTGACATTAGAGATAGAACTGAAGAAGCTGAAGCAAGATGGATAGCTATGCTGAGAGCCAACTTTGGTCATGGGCTGAATGACAGCATGCCCATTAAGCCTATCTTAAGAAAAAGGGGGCTACGTAGGTAA